>NW_020172214.1:691764-705271 GCF_003031525.2 Neophocaena asiaeorientalis asiaeorientalis | reverse complement strand
GGAGAGGCCACAACAGTGGGAGGCCCGCGAACTGAAAAAAAAAAAAAAAAAAAAAAAAAGTAAGCATATATTCATACTACTTAGAAATATGAAAGTGAAAACCAGAAAAGAAAAATGTAAAGTGCTCTTTCTTACTTTAAGCCATTCTGAATGACATGATTTTGAAAAATATTAAAGTACAAGTTTGATGAAAAAATTTTAAATAACAGACTTAAAAGTTATTGAAATTGCAGAGAGATATGGAACATTTAAAATGGAATGCCAAGTGAACATTACTGAAAAAAGAAATTCAGCATGCTGATAGTGAGGATAAAATTTTCCTGTAATTTCCTTAAATCAAATGTAAGAGTAAATATTAATTTATAACTTTTAGATATCTTTGTATATTTCTGGTGGGATATACTCACATTCAATTATTAAAATACAATCTCTATAATGAAAATAACTTGAGAACTTGGGGGTAGCTAATTTTGTAAATAGAATTATTATAGAGCAAAATTGATCAGAATCAAATTTTATCTCAAACAATTGCTTAGATATCACTTTGTTTTGGTTCTATGTTTTTATCACATCAGTTAGATTTGGCTACATTGTACGCATTTTATTTTCCATTTCAACCACAGAATGAGAGCCTAATGGATAAAAATATAAAATAGGATCAAGGTTATTTTTTTTCTTATATCATGAAAGATACCAAACCTGAAGCCATGGCAGAATGCTTAATTCACATTTATTCTAAGAGCAGATGCTCTACTTAAAATCATATTAGTCATTTCTAGTATGCCAGAAAGACTTTACAATTGAGATGGTTTTCAACAAGATGTCACATCTAAATTAAAATAGAAAAGTCCAGTTAATTTTCCTTCCTCCAGTCAAATCACCTTCTACTTACTGTTCCTTTAATATCAAGCTCAAGGAATTCCTCTGCAAAGTCTGCCCAACCTGTGTATCCCTTCCTATGTTCCTCATTTGATCTTACAATAGAAAATTGTCTTTACTTGTGTCTGCTCCTTTAAGACTGTATACCTTTGGGACATAAATTTTATTCTCTTGTGTATTCTTAATTCCTCAAAGGGGCCTAGAAGATAACTAACGCAAGTTGAATAAAAAAATAAGTGAATGAATGAGTGGTACAAAGTAATCAGCACCAAGTGGGAATTTGCCAGATGAAAATATTTGTGCAATTAATTATCCTACCTCTCATCAGAACGGCAACATTTGTGTCTAGAATGTATCACTCTATTGAGTGATTATGTAATGTTATTCCACTTAAAATCTGAAGGACAGAATTGTACAATAGTCAAAACAGTCAGAACATCTAGATTTTTTTCCAATGGCTTCAGTGTTCCCCTGGATAATAAGAGATTCTAATATTTTAACCTCAAATGCTATTTAAAGCTAGTTGCTTTCACTAGTACTATTTGACCTGTATTATGTCAGCTGGGATCTGGAAGCATCTGACTCCATTTGTGCCTACAAAGTACACAATGCAAACAAGACTTGCTAAAGAATAACTTTAAATCTTTCTTCTAACCTAAGAGATTCTTTGCACTTTATGTTTAAAGGCACAGGCATGGAACAATCCTTTAGTATGCAATGCATAACCATAGACCACTGCTATTTCAGGTGGCACCACTTCACTTTCAGTAGATACTGTGCTACTGTGGATTAAACATACTTCTGGATAAAGATAATAGAGAATGGCAACATAGATAGGCTACATCTGGTGAATGAGGTATTTTTCTTGCAAAATATCTATTGGAGATATGGCTCAAATTTATAAATATGTGTGTTGAAGAAACTGATTGTAAGAATAAAAATTAAATTAATAGAATCATACTAAAAAGATAAATAATTTTCCTTTCTCTGACATTCGTTTCCTTTTTTCCATTGTACTCTTACTTCTCCCACCATAATCAGACCCCCATTATTCCCTTCATAGAAACTTACTTGGGAACATACCTCTTATCATCTCCTATGTCTCATTTTGAGGGGGGTGGTCTTACTTCTTATTATGCTCTTTCATGTGTAGCTCAGATGGCTCACATGTCCCCACTTATTTACTTTTATTCATGATGTTCTTTCTACTTGGAATACCCTTTTCCCATTTCTTTATGTTGAAATCTTACCCATTCTTTCTGGTTCAACTCAGTTGCCCAGACTGTATGTAACTTACTTAGGATATAGACCACATCTTCTCCATAGCGCCACCTAGCGATGCTTGTGGAACTAAACTGACATACTCCACCATGCTTTACAAGGATTAATTAATTACGTACAGGTATGATACTCGGCACGTGGTAGATTCTAGATATTTACACATTTTAGCCTAGTGATCTATTTTATAATACTGAAGAGCATCATTTTTGTTACTTATAATTGCTAGAAAAGTTTATAATTGTAGTTCCTTCACTTTTTTTTTTTTTTTTAACCATGCAGGATCTTAGTTCCTCCACCAGGGATCAAACCCACGCCCCCTGCAGTGGAGGCACAGAGTCTTAACCTCTTAACCACCGGACCGCCAGGGAAGTCCCTCCTTCACCTTTATGACAAGGCTGATCACTAATGATTTATTTGATATTGAGAATTTGATTAAAACTATAACCCATGATATTAATTTTTTTTTCCTTAGGAAAACATAATCCACTTCATATAATGTGTTTCATTAGGGGACTTCTAAGGAGATTTCCCAGAGTCAGATAATGAGTCATGGTGCTAAGTATGATAACGTATTAGACTTAATTTGAAATATAAATTCTGTAATCTATATTCTGTACATATATTTATGTTACTTGCTTTATATATTTATTTATTATATTTCGGATATATTTGTATATGCTATTTTCCAAAACTGTAAGCCCCTTGAGAGTACTAGATGCACTTATTTAACTATGTATCATCACATAATAGTTATTCAGGGATTTCTTGAATAGAAAATATGGTACAGAAAGATAAGAGTAAAATTTTGGAAGAGTTAATTTATTTGTTCAAATACAATCATCAAGTGGATGCTAAAACAATGTAAAAACTACTCTTTCAGAAAGTATTCACTTTAGGAAATTTAATTCACTTAAGAAAAAGCTATTGAGCTTGGCCTTCCATATTAGAGCTTTTTTCCCTTTTATTTGACCCAAACTGTCTTTTTTTTCAAAAAGGAGATTAAGATTCTCAATATAAATAATAATTTATAAATACATTCCAAATGGCTTTTACTCCTAATATCCTGTTGCTATTATAAACAGTGTATTTTGTTGACAACTACTAGTGAAGAAAAATGCTGTCATTTCTCATTGGAGTTACTGCCTGGCATGATACCATCCCCCTAAAATATGTGTGGGCAGGATTAATCAGTCAGTGTAATTACCACTTCCCATCCTTTCATGGGGCCATAAACGTTCATCAAGGGATCTTAGCCAAAACTGCCCATATTGAGTGTGCTGTGTCTTAGTCAATCTAGTGGTTAGTTAAACAGCCAGGAGGGAGAAAACCCAAAGAGATAAACATCTCTTCTTATTTTATTACTATCTCTTTATAAAGATGTTTCCCTTTTCAAAAATGTATGTCTTTTCCCAATATAGCCACATGTACAATGAGTATGGCAATTTCAAACTCTATATTGCATTCATTTGTTTACATTTACTTCCTGGCACTAGACAACAAAGTTCTTCAATGTAGGTGTTTCTATCCTCACAACAAAACTATATATAAATATATCATATACTCTCATCAAGACTCCACAAATTATGGCAAATGCCTTTGCCATGAAAATCTTTGCTAACAAACAGATTTCCAAGTTTTGGTTCCTTTTTTTTTTCCCAAATCTTACCCTTGAGTTTTTCTGTGACATGACCCACATAGCAGAGTACTCAGTGTGAGGCAGGACATTATTGAATCTCATCCAGGGTGTTTTATTATTGCAAGTACTAGAAGGATTTCATTTAGCGAATTCACTTTAGGCATTACACCAGGCATGGAGTATGTAAGCAACATTCAATCAACACTCCAATAGTGATTCAGAAAAATAAAGCTAGTAGAGCATAACTTAGTAACTTAGATTTTGGACTACATATAAAAATATTATTTATGGGAATACTAACCGGGGATATAAGATATTGTCAGAAGAGTAAGCACCAAGTGCATTACTGAGTGGTATACTATGTTGCTGAATTTTTCTTTTGGCTACCAGGAATGGGGCTAGAAAAAGAAGTTTGATCTTCAGAGCAAAGGTACAAGTTGACCATTCAAATTCATACATGGCAGATAAAATGAAATCAAATCAATGAAATAAAAATATATGAGAGTTATAACTGTCACCCATGTCGATTACAGCAAGTATGAGTGTCATCTTTGGTTCTGTAATGTAGGTTGCTGAACTTTGGAATCAAAAGTTGTGATATCTAATCCCTCCAATAACTCTAGTTCATACAATTGGGTTGAACTGAGATAGACAAAACTGAAAGAGAATCAAGTTTTGAGAAAAAAATCAAGTTTTAGAATTTATTTTTAATTTACTTTTAAATTTCTGCCAAGTAGAAATGCCAAATCGGAAATTGAATAAGGACATTCTGGCTCAGAAAATAGGAGTTAAAATTGGAACTATTTGGGATCATCAGAATATGGATAGCAACAGTAATAGATCAAAGTGTAGGATGTGAAAGAAGAGAGCTCTGATTACACCCTAAAGAATTCAAATATTTATGCATTAATTGAGAAGGCAAAGCTGACAAAGACAATGGAGAAGAAGAAACCAAGAGAACGTATTGTTATGGGAACGAAAATAACAACGTGCTTTTACTTTCTTTTGGACATTAACAGTGTGACTATTAAAGTGGAAAAAATCCACTGATTTTGGTGACACAGTCAAAGCCATAAAGGAGTAGGCTGTGTGTAATAGGAGTCAGAGAGTGAAGACAGTAGATTTGTACAACTCTTTTTGAGAGTTGTTTGGCAGTGAAGAAGAGCAAAGAAGTATGATGGTAATTGGAAGAGAATGTGGAAATCAAAGGAGGGATTTTGTTTGCTTATTTCTAGAGAGGGGTACCTTAGGGAAAGTGCTTAGACCAGAACATGGGGCAGAGTAAGCACTCACAGTACCTGATAGTTTTAATCACCATTATCATCATCAACATTTATCTAGATCTTGTGGAATTAACTGGTAAAAGGTTAATAATATGTACCAAGTACTGTACTAGTCACTTCAAATAAAAATAGTCATAATAGTAACTCTTACTATTATTATTTAAACCAACCAATCCTATGAGGTAGCTATTATTTTCCACATTTATAAACAGAGAGTTTATGCTGAGAGAATTTGCCAAATAATTGATAGCTAGTGAGCAGAAGAGCTGAAATTTCATCTTTCATCTGTTAAATTTCAAAGCCCATGCTCTTTTCCTACAGTAGATTATTACCCTTGAAGCACTGAGAGAGAATTGCTCAATTTAGTTCTGTGGTTCTTCCAAAGGTGCTCACCCACCACTAAGTATTTCATTTGAATCTGATGCCAGATACTACCAAATTGAATTCATCTAAGCAAACATAGTATTTAACAAATAAGTTTTTTGCCCAATTACTAGAAATATTATAGACGTGTGGTTTAGCACCAAATGATCCAATCCATATCATTACTGAGAATTGACATTTAAACATCAGAGTCTTCCTACAAAATATACAATGCTTAACTGTAGCTTATCTATAGACGAAGACCTGTAAAATAAGAGGAGGCTTTCAGAAACAGACATGCCATACACCTGTTACTAATTACCTAAATCTTCGCTGTGGAGGGAGGAAGGACTTCAGAGGGACAGCGGGAATGGAAAAACTTGATTTTTATATTTAAAAATATACAGTATTTTAATTATTAAAATACTTGTTACTATAGCTTAAATTGAGATCTGCAAAGTGAAAACATATCACTTTATTAATCTTCTAAAAAAATGGTGTTTTTGCCTTGATTCTTTCTGGCTATTCTTCCTAGAGGAAAATAAAAAGTTGAGACAGAAGCTATGACCCAAATTCCCACTCTAACCTTCCAGGATTCAACTTCCTCTGCTTTCTTTGTAAGCTGTCAACTTCAGAGCTGAAACCTGCTGGAGTGCATGTCTCATTAGGAGAGATTCCATTTCCACAGAAAGGACAAATCTCTGTACGGAACTGTGTGTCAACGGGTCGGGTAGGTTGGTGAGTTTCTCACCGCGCCTCTGTTTTATCTCACTGGTCACCTCTGATCCTCGATTCTAACTGGATCTAATGACAACACAGAAATTCACTCATCACCAGCTGAAAGCAGAAAATCCTTTGCCGCACAGCCAAAACCGCTCACACTTGGCAGCCTTTGCTCAAAAGAAGTAACTTCTTTGACAGCAGCTCGTGGCCTCAGCCACAACCTTCTCCAGTTGAGATCTGCACTGTGTGGGTTCTGTGGTTGCTAGAATCCCTCTGGAAGAACTCAGTGACTACCACAGTACTGAGAGGAGGAACTCATTTTGGAAATATCTGTCTGGACCATCATTCACTGGAGGATTCAGAAATGAGTAGAAGGAACTGAAGTGTAGTGTAATGGCTGTGCTGTTGTTACTGTTGCCAAATTCTGAGCTCTATTCAGGAGAGGGTCATCCATGCTGTGTTCTAGGGTTATGGCCTTAGTGACTGTCATCTGTAGATAAGACCTCTGCTGTCCAATACGGCAGCCATCGGCCATATGTGGCAAATAAGCATTTGACATGTAGCTAATTCAAATTGAGACACTGTTGGCATAAAAACAAAATAGATTTCAAAGACAGTATGAAAAAAACAATGTAAAATATCCCATTAATATTTTATAATATTGATTATATGTTGAAATGACAAAGTTTTGGATGTATTGGGGTAAATAAAATGTGGTTTAAAAATTAATTTCACTTCTTTTAATCCTTTCTTAAAATCACACACATAGCTAGAATTATATCTTTATTAGAGAGTACTGAATTATACATATAAAGAGAAGATTTATATCCTATACATTTCAGGGTAGAATGTAAACTTCTTAGGACACTCTATGACATCCAGGAGTTTTATTATCTATCATCTAGGCTTTTTCTCCAGCCTCACTGCTTGTCTTTTCTTTATGTATTGAATATATGGCACATTCTTCAGCCACACCAAAGAATATATAGACCACCAAATACACCATGCTTTTTCACATCTCTAAATTTCACAACACTCCTTGTTCTTGAGATGTTCTTCTGTTTAATTCCTGCTCATACTTCGAGACTCAGCTGAAAAGTGACAGAATTCTCTAGCGCCCTAATTCAAAGTAGATATCCTCTACTGTTCTCTCATTGCCAACCCTCACTTCAATGTCACAAGATTTTTCATGTTTTATTGTAATTATTTATTAGTTTGACTTTCTACGAGGCTGTGAGCTAATCAACAAAAGGGATCACATCTTAATTAATTACCCTTTTTTCTCCAGAGCCTTGGTGGCCTAAGTATTTGTTGAATAAATGCACTTTAGAAGATGAGTACTGACTTTTTCCACCAGCTTTATAAAGATATAATTGACATATAACATTGTGTAAATTTAAGGTACAAATGTGATGATTTGATATACATATTTATTGTGAAATTATTACCACAGTGAGGTTAGCAAACCTATCCGTCACTTCACATAGTTACCTGTTAATTTTTGGTGAGAATATTTATGATCTACTCTCTTAGCAACTTTCATGTGTACAATACAGTACTGTTAACTACAGTCATTGTGTTGTACATGATATTCTTAGAACTTACTAATCTTATAAGATGAAGTTTGTATGTTTTGACCAACAACTCCCCATTTTCCCCACGTCCCCAGCCCTGGGCAACTCCCCAATTTACTCTTTGTGTCTATAAGCTTGGCTTTTTATTCCACAAAGATGTGAGATCATACGTATTTGTGTTTTTCTGCTTGACTTATTTCACTTAGCATGCCCTCAAGGTTCATTGACCTGTCATTCATAAATTATTATTGAGCAGTGACTATGAATAGCGTGCAAAGAAGCTCTGGTATGGAAGCTACTCTGCATTCATTGTGACCCAAAAGGGCTAGAACTGGACTTAGATAAGACCTATGAGGAAGGGCAGCACTGTTTAGTAACCTGTGCCTTGGACAGAGTGAGGAGATAGTGTTTGAAATCTTGTTCTTCAACTTATCACCTGCATGGTCTCTGTGAATTTGTCTCTTTATCTATAATATAATATACACAGGATCCACAAAGTGGGATTTTAGATCTGCCTCCTACATTGTTTTATTAAGTTGTAATAATTATAGAGTTTTAGCCATTTTATTCATTTTTCTTACAGGTGCTTGCTCAAATTTCAATTTTCTGTTTCTCAATATATACTCCATTTCAAATTCCATTTTCCATTTCTCAATATACATTCCATTCCAAATTTCATCACTGAACCTTGTGGATAATTCCCAAGCTAAGTTTTCTTTGTAAAATTAAATATGTTTCAAGAGTCAGAAATTCTACTTAATGCAGAGTTACTGGAAAGGTATTAGGTAACATTATGAAAACTAGTCTTCACTAAAGTGGGAAATTCTGCTACTTATGTAACTATTCCTCATTCAGTCATCTGTTCCACCTAATTTCTCAGACATTATATTAAGTATCAGCTGGTCTTTTGAGATATTCCACCCTTTGTAAGATCTGCTTATTCTGATCAAGATTTTATTTTCCTCCTCCAGTTACTCATGTCCATTTGTTAAAAGATTGCAATAATGGCAATAACTTTCCACCAGACACAAGACATGCATTTTGACCATATGTATCAAGCCAAAGAGAACAAAACTCACTAAATATATTTCTAAAAGAATTAAAATTTTTACTGATAATAATTGGAATCTTGTGGGGAAGAAATGTACAGTTCCTTGTTAATCAGAGTCACCAATTATTGTTTTGTTTTGTTTGTTTGTTTGCTTTTTTTTTTTTTTAAATACCAAAAATTCCCAAGGAGTATCTGTTCTAAAGCAAGGGCAAAAATCTCCTGGCCTGGGTCCACAAGGGTTGTGATTTTAGCTCTCTTCTAGAAAGAAGCCCAATTTCAAGCATTTGTATGTTGACTCCAGGGTTTTATATACTGATAAATGCTACAAAAACTCTTGCTTAATCTGAGGAAAAAAGGGGGTAGTTGGAGGAAGATTGACCAGTTTACTAGTTTCCTAATCTTAGGCAGTTTCCATTGATCCTAGATTCAATACCTTTAAGAGGAATCCCACTCAATGTCCAAGAATTTACTGAAATGAATAAAAAAATAAAAACTATATGAGGCTGGAGGAGGGGGCAGGTACATAAATAAATGTCAGTTAATATAATATTAATAAGCATATAGAGGGGGCTGATATAAGAATGTCTGTATATATATAATGATAGGCATTTTTATATATGTTTGTATATATATGACAGCTATTCATATCCATATATGATATACACACACACACGTACATATGTATACATATATATGTATATAACATAATAAAGGTACAAAGTACTGGTTGGACATAGGTGTTAGAGTTCAAAGGAAGGAAAAATTCCTTCTAATTGGACACAGGTGATGAGACCTATATACTACACATTCTTTTACACCTTCTGTTTCCCTCTTCAATGATGTCTGGGTAATTTTAATTTTTATATTTGAATGGCAAATAGCTTAGTTATGCCCTATTTCAAAGGGCTAGTTTAGTCAAGTGAAGTAGATGTTATCAAGCTTTTCTCCACCTGCCCCACATGATTATGAGAAGTATCTTAGCCTAGGTCCTGCATAACGCAAGGCTGAGGGAAACAAAGAGTGAGAGGGAAGAAGAGGAAGCTAATACAAGAGTGTGTCACTGAGGCTGTTTGCTCATTTCATGGGACCATCTTACAGAGGTCATAAAGACTGATTCTCAAGGCTGTGTTCAGGAGGAAGGGAGAAGAATATGTCCTCAGTCTCTTACTTGCCAATGGTTAAAGACTGCCTCCACAGGGCATTATTTCCCGTATTCTTTCTTATCATGAATTGGCTCCACACTGCCTTAGCAAGGTAGCTCCTCAGGAGATAGTCAGAGGTGGGTACAGCAGACAGGAGGCAAGGCACTACTGAGCTGCACCCATGTGCAATTATTTCAAGTCCATGTAAAGTTGGTCACTGCATCATTGGCCGAGAGTAAAACAAAGAACAAAGACCTAGAAATCAGTGAAGTCAAGATGTGAAGTGATATCTGATACAGGTGAGGAAAAACACTGGTGTTATTTAAACTATTTTCAAATACCTCTGTTTCTTAGCTTTTGACAAGGAGTTTACTTGACTCCCATGATATGAAGGACATCTGGTGGTAAATGTTTAACGACTACCTCTCTGGAGAGTGTGTGTGTGTGTGTGTGTGTGTGTGTGTGTGTGTGCGTGTGTGTGTGCGTGTGCGTGTGTGTGTTACAAATTTTACTGATTATAAAATAAAGTAGCTTACAGTTTAGAAATAACAAAATATACAATCCTCTTTATTATAAAATGCCTTCACTGAATTTTGCCAAAATCTTCTGCCAGTAGCCAATGTATGGTACAATTGACTAATCAGTGTATTTCTGACATGAATGGTGACTGAAATTTTTATATATGTTAAGATGTTTGATGAATAAGTTGTATGTCAGAACTTGGCTCACCAATCAATGATACAAGTAACTCCTTTGTTAAATTGGAAAATAGTTTCAAAAACTAGAATATTCCTTTTTATTCTTATATTGTGCTATTCCCAAAATGGTTACAGACATGACACACTTCTACGTTTAATCTGAATTAACATTTTCTTCATCACTTTCTTAAGTCTAGACAATAAAAATCAAGTCTTGATTTTTAGCGTGCCCATTTCCATGGTGTAAATATTCCCACTATGACTAATTTCAATCTACCAATGGTAGGTGACTGAACATGGAGCTGGAAAAAGATGCACAATGGCATACCAATATATAGTCTATTGACCATATAAATCCTATGGCTGTAAATAGCTTAAAGAGTACAGAAGACAGTAAAATGTGGTCAAATCATTAGTAATAATGTTTTTAATTAGAATTTTCTGATATTTTACTTCTTTAAAATAATTTATGTAATATAACTTAATGTTTAATAATGGCCATGCTTAACAAAAGGCTATTGCAAATTTAACAATTCTCTTGTGCATATTTCCACGAGTTATTGCCAGCACCAACACTGGACTATGCCAATAGAATCTCCTAAGATTCTGCTAGCCAATATCTGTCATATTTTCAGTTACTCTAGGGCTTTTAAAGGGCCACTGTACTTACAGTGGCAATAATAGAGACTTCCTTTGTAAAAAGATCCAGTACAATAAAGGTGAAAGTCTGATGGTGGAGAGAAGATTATATCACTTCTGACTGAATATGTCAGGAGAATGCCTGTGCATAAAGTAGAATTTAAGTTTGGCCTTGCAGAAAGAGTAGATTTTGGCAGTCAGGAGATGGCATTCCAGATGGAGCACACAGAATGACACAGGTAGGCTGAGGTGGGTAAATGTGTGGCGAAGATCCAGTCTTCCCACTGCAGAGGCTGTAAGAAGGGAGGACCAGAAGTAGGCTAGGATCGCAATGGGGAAGACCCTATTTTATCAGATAAAGAGGTACATTAGAAGGGGTTTGCAAAAGTAGTGACATTATGTGAACTGCACTTAAGAAAGAGTATTCTAGCAATAATGAGACAAGAGAGTGGAGTGATGGTCCAGAGAGAAACAACAGAGTTTTATAATTACAAATTTAGTAGTAATAAGGGACTGAATTAGGATGGGGACAATGGAAGCAAAGACATGATAGTATGCAGGGCCACTCGGTAATATTGCTCAGAGAGTATTGACATTCACATGGAACACAAAGTGAATGATGGTCTTTGGAATTATGCTTTGTGGTCTTTAAGACAAAACACTGACACATTATTACTTCATGTGAGATTAGATAAGAGAGAAAGCAGGAAGCTTAGTTTGGAGGTTAATGAGGTAGTCCAGGTGAGAAACGATGGTAACTTGAAAGTGGTGGCAGTGGACATTACATCCTACACGGACTGTTCAGTTTTGGTCATGATCCCAGAGCACTGTTTGTCTTTGTTATGGGTCGAATTGTGGCTTCCCAAAGTTTATATGTTGAAATCCTAACCCCCAGTGCCTCAGACTGTTACTGCATTTGGAGATAGGACCTCTGAAGAGGCAATTAAGGTAAAATGAGGTCATATGGTTGGATAGTCCCAAATCCATTATGACCAGTATTCTTTTAAGAAGAGGAGATCAGGACATAGACATGCACAGAGGGAAGAACATGTGAGAAGACAGGCATCCACAAGCCAAGGAGTAAGGTCCTAAGAAGGAACCAACCCTGCTAACACACTGATCTTAGATTTCTAGTCTCCAGAACTCTGAGGAAATAAATTTCTGTTGTTTAAGCCACCCAGTTTATGGTTCTTTGTTGTGGTTGTCCTAGCAAATTAATACAGCCCTCTGAAGCTTACCAAAACTTCCAGTCACGAAAGGTACCCAAATTCTTAGGCAAGATAAAAATGACTATAATTTTGTTGTCAGAGGCATCGTACTATCTGGAAAAGACACTGGCCTTTGCAATATAGATGGAATTTGAATCTTGCATCTGCAGATTCCTAGATAGATGAGCCCAGACAACTCAGAGCATATGAGCCCAGAGCATAGCAAAGATTTCCTTCTTTTTCTATGCTCTGGAATAATTAAAGTAACATTGAGGTTTTCTGATCTTTAAAAGTTGGTTAGCGTTCTCCTGTGAAATCATCTGGCCTGGTGCTTTTCTGTAGTGGAACTTTTAAACTTCTTTATTTCCTCTCTGACCCTTGTTCTATTTAGACTTGCTGTTTCTCTGAGCTTCAGTTTTTAAAATCACATCAGATGTGGTAGGACAACCACCAGCCCAATGTCTGGCCCCAAAATAGGTACTCAACAAAAGTTACTTTCTGTCCTAGCTCTTTCTTAGTTTTTTTGTTTTTGTTTGTTTGTTTTTTGTTCCTAAGAGGCAGTCACAAAACAGGCCTTAAGAAAATGGCACTAAAGTTAGATTAAGTTTAAGTCCCATTTGAATTAATCAAACCTGGCTCAAATCCTGGCTTCGTCTCTCATTTATTTCAGTACTTGGGCAAGTTGCTTAGTCTTTCCAAGCCTTTGTTAACTTATCTATAAAATTCTTATACAGTGGTTATAAGGATTAAATGTGATTTTGCATGGGAAATTCTAAGAACAAAGTTTGGCACATAAAAAAGCCTCAACAAGGGCTTCCCTGGTGGCATAGTTGTTGAGAATCCGTCTGCCGATGCAGGGTACACGGGTTCATGCCTCAGTCCGGGAAGATCCCACATGCCGCACAGCGGCTGGGCCCATGAGCCATGGCCGCTGAGCCTGCGCATCCGGAGCCTGTGCTCCGCAATGGGAGAGGCCACAACAGTGAGAGGCCCGCGCACCCAAAAAAAAAAAAAAAAAAAAAAAGCCCAC
>NW_020172214.1:642842-691676 GCF_003031525.2 Neophocaena asiaeorientalis asiaeorientalis | reverse complement strand
CCCCAAAAAAAAAAAAAAAAAAAAAAAAGCCTCAACAAGTATTGCTATTATTAATCATACACAGTTTTATAAGTTCTTTTTCTATAAGTTCTGTTTTTTTACATGCTAGTATTTGCCATCACTGTCTATGACCAGCTCCTCTTAATAGAAACTCTCCCTGTGTTGTCACATCTATTCTCAATTCTTCAGCTAACACTTACGGCTCCCAATTTATACCTCCAGTTAGATACTTGGAAAATGTTCATTCAACTATTGCCAAGCATTCTTCCAAGAAATGTAAAACTAAAGCTGCTCGTTAGATAGGGTGGTACACTGAGTGTTCAGTAGTACTGCTACAAAGTAACATTTTAATGTTTCTTAAGAACATAATCCCTATTGCCCATGTAGGCACCTCAAAGAGCAAATTAGAACAGTCAACAGGGAACTTAATAGCTAAAGCATCTTGACTGGATTTACCCAGTGTTTTAATAAAATCACTCATGGTCCAATTCTCTTGTCCTCATTTTGCTGCTAATGAAATCCCAGGATAGTACCAAAGTGTTGGCTTTTTTCACTCAGTTGCACTAATGTCTGCTCTTTTCCCCACACTCTAATCCTTTAATCATACCTTTGGGATACTACAGTGTAGTAACCATTTGGGAATACCTAACACACAGGAATAGCAAATTACTCTCTGAAGCATATAGAGGCTGCCAGCATGGCTTATTTCCTCTCTGTCCCTGAAGATAACTTTGAAACTTCCCAAGCCTCCAGGCAGCATTTCTGGCTGAGAAAAATCCCTGATTAGGGAGTCCTTTCTATTCCAACGTTTCATTGAAAAAGTGAGTCAGTTTTAGAAATAATCCTAGGATTCATGACTATGTTGGGTCATGAACTCATGGAATTGTAGGCCAGCTATGAAAAAAAGGAAATGATCATGGTCATGTTTTAAGTTTAATAAGAACCTAATCTTGTTGCTACAAACACGGTATCTGTCCAGCTTCCAAGAAGCACCTTAGTGCCATGTCTGTGCATAGTCCCTTTTCCTGGCAATAGATTCCCCTGCTTCTCTGTTTATTTGAGATAAGTATACAGTCTACTTTACACTTACAGCTCTTCAGCCCCCTGGCCTCGGTGATTAGCCTAAAGGGGTGAAATGTTACCTAAACTGTTTCTTTTTTTGGTTGTATTTTTTTAAATTCAAGTTAATATAGGGAATCTCTTTATTCTCTGCAAAAATGTGAGCCAAGAGTAGTCAGCAGCTATGGTTCTAGACTCATGAAAAAATGAAAAGAAAGAACGATGCCCCCATGAAAAGGAGAGGAATTAAGAGGTGAAGGGAGTGGATCTGTCTATATTGGGCTCCTGGTTGTATTTGTTAGTTTCTCCTACTACATTCCTGGCTTTCACCATTACTTAAATAAATTCCCATTATTGGTTAAGCTAGTTTGACTTCAATTCCAATCTGTTTATAATGATAGTGTCCTAACTGGTATTCTAATCGAAGTAAGAAACAAGTATAAGATAAAGGAATAAATGATTTCACAGAGGTATTAGAATGTTAGTTAAGCCACAAAGGAAGGGTAGAGACAGTCAGTACTTTAGTAGATTATAGAGAATTCCACATATGAAACAGAACCTTATATAGAGTTGAAGGGAGGGATAGTGGAGATGAATAATGTTTGTAGTTGTCATCAGGTTTTTCTGAAGCACAGGGGTCTATATGGGTTAACAATGGGATAAAGCCCTAAAATACAGAAAGGTTTCAAAGCCAGGTAGAGAGTTTCAAGCTAATGCAGCAGACAGCAAAACCATTTTACATATCTAGCAGGAAAGTTCCAGAATAAAAATTGTATTAAATTATTTTTCTTTTGTCCTGGAAGAGGTATGTAGTGATGATTGGAGGTGAGAATAGTGAGAGATCTCCTAAGAAGTTACTGAAGAAATCAACTGTGAGATGACAAGGGCCTGAAATAGGACACAGGCAGCAGAAATGAAGAAGAACAAGGCACTTCTAAGAAGAGAACAGTGTTTGGCATCATAGAGGGTGGTGGAGCACAGATCAGACTCCAGAGTGCAAAAGTAAGGTGAGGGCTTCCCTGGTGGCGCAGTGGTTGAGAGTCCAACTGCCGATGCAGGGGACACAGGTTCGTGCCCCGGTCCAGGAAGATCCCACATGCCGCGGAGTGGCTGGGCCCATGAGCCATGGCCACTGAGCCTGCACGTCCGGAGCCTGTGCTCCGCAACGGGAGAGGCCACAACATTGAGAGGCCCGTGTACTGCAAAAACAAAACAAAACAATACAAAACAAAGCTAAGATGAGGAATAGGAGGTACAGAGAGCCTTTACAGACTGAAAATTCTAGTATACGGGGTTGAAGTAGGAGGTAACCAATCTAAATTAGGTAAATCAACACTAGCATATTAGGGAAGCTTTCATCCGTGTGATATTTTCATTTGTCAGCATAATATAAAATGCTATTTACTAAAAAAGAATGTACAGAGATTAAACCAATGGTTATAATTTTAAACTAAATGACTTCACCTGCATTTTACTGGCAGTTAAACATATTGTAACTCCATAATAACCATGGGAGAATGAGGATGATTACATCCAATATACACATAAACTGAAGTTCAGAAGACTTCAATAACTTGCTGAAGATCACAAAACTAATAAATATTAGGAATCGAAATTAGGATTCTGGAACCTATCTACACTATTTCCATTTTACCACACAGAAACTTATAAATCCAATTATCATTTTGCTATTAGGAGTACCTACATTATCACTTAGAAGAAAAATGAGAAGGACAGAAAGGAAGAAATTAACTTTATTTAGCATTGTCAGGGTATTCCTGGAAATCTTTGTGAGACTAATGAGAGCTACATGTTCTAGAAGATAGTGTATTATCATATATGCAAAGAATAATGAGAAATAAAATTAACAGCCAAGGAAGAAAAGTACGTCAAGATATGGGAAACAATGCACAAACAATACGATGAGATAAATTCAGTCATCCAAGAATTATAATACAGAGAAATTATAGAAATCAGGGATAATTTAAAATTTGCATTTTATCAAACTGAGTCTTCTAAATGGTAAATTCATGATAACTTAAGGTGAAGCTGCAATGTTTTTCTCCTTCAAAGCCTCTATATTTTAGGACTTCTCTGGTGGTCCAGTGGATAAGACTCTGTGCTTCCAATGCAAGGGGTGCAGGTTCAATCCCTGGTTGGGGAACTAAGATCCCACATGCTATGCAGTGTGGCCAAAAAATAATAATAATAATAATTTTAAAAACTCTGTATTTTATAAGACCAGAAACCATAAAACTCCTAGAAGAAAACACAGGCAGTATGCTCTTAGACATTAGTCTTAGCAATATTTTTTTTGGATCTGTTTCCTCACACAAGGAAAACAAAAGCAAAAATAAACAAATGAAACTTCATCAAACTAAATAGATTTTGCACAGTGATGGAAACTATCTACAAAACAAAAAGGCTGCCTACTGAATGGGAGAATTTATTTGCAAATGATATATCCATTAAGGGGTTAATATCTAAATTATATCAAAAACTCACATAATTCAATATAAAAAAAACAATCAGATTAAAAAACGGGCAAAGGACCAGAATAGACATTTTTCTAAGGAAGATATGTAGATGGCCAACAGACACATGAAAAGATGCTCAGCATCACTCATCATCAGGGAAATGAAAATCAAAACCATAATGAGATAATCACCTCACACCCATCAGAATGGCTACTATCAAAAAGACAACAAATAACAAGTGTTGGCAAGGGTGTGGAGACAAGGGAACCTTCGTGCACTGTTGGTGGGACTGTAAATTCCTGCAGCCACTATGGAAAACCATATGGAAGTTCCTCAGAAAATTAAAAACAGAACTACCAGATCATCTAGCAATTCCACTTCTAAGTATTTATCTGAAGAAAACAAAAAAAAAATTCAAAAAGATACATGCGTCTCTATATTTTTTTGCAGCATTCTTTACAATAGCCAAGATATAGAAGCAATCTAAGTGTCCATCTGTAGATGAATGGATAAAGAAGAAGATATACCCCCCCACACACACACACATGCATGCATACATGCTGAAATACTACTCGCCATAAAAAAGAAAGAAAAATTGCCATTTGCAACAACATGGATAGACCTAGAGGTCTAAGTGAAATAAATCAGGCAGAGAAAGACAAATACCATATGACTTCATGTACATGTGGAATCTAAAATGCAAAACAAATGAACAAACAAAACAAGGGAGAAACAGACAAATAGATATAGAGAAAAACTAGGGGTTGCCAGAGGGGAGGCAGTGGGATGTTGGGCAAAATAGGTGAAGGAGATTAAGAGGTACAGACTTCCAGTTATAAAATAAATAAGTCATGGGGATATAAGGTATAGTATAGGGAATAAAGTCAGTAATTTGTAATAACTTTCTATGGTGACAGATGGTTACTAGACTTACTGTGGTGATCAAGATGTAATGTTAAGTCACTATGTTATACACCTGACACTAATATTTTTATATCAACTATACTTAAATTTAAAATGACAGAAAAAAAGCACCTCTATATTTTAAATGGTAAACCTTTTAGAATAGAACAAAATAATTTCATATGTTAATTATATTCTGAATATTAATGAAAGCAAAATAGACCATATAAAATATTTTAAGATAATCAGATCTATCTTTATAGGACAAGGCATGCTATTACAGTGTTTAATCCTTTTGTTGTTGTTGTTGTTGCTGTACGCGGGCCTCTCACTGTTGTGGCCTCTCCCGTTGCGGAGCACAGGCTCTGGACGTGCAGGCTCAGCGGCCATGGCTCACGGGCCCAGCCACTCTGCGGCATGGGGATCTTCCCGGACCGGGGCACGAACCCGTGTCCCCTGCATCAGCAGGCGGACTCTCAACCACTGTGCCACCAGGGAAGCCCCAGTGCTTTAATCTAAAAACCTTCCATTAAATGACAGTAAGCTGAAAGATGGACAGATCAGAAATTAAACAGTAAGTATTTACTAAGCATTTATAATGGGAGGCCCTGGGCACTGAGATGCATATACAGAAAGTTGAGACAGCCCATGACTATGAGAAGTCTACTTTAAAGTAAAAAAAGAAAGAAAGAAAAGCTCACTTAAAAATGGAAATAATAGGGAGGTAGGAGAAGATGGTGGAAGAGTAAGATGCGGAGATCACCTTCCTCTCCACAGATACATCAGAAATACATCTACATGTGGAACTGCTCCTACAGAACACCTACTGAATGCTGGCAGAAGACATCAGACCTCCCAAAAGGCAAGAAACTCCCCATGTACCTGGGTAGAGCAAAAGAAAAAAGAAAAAACAGAGACAAAAGAATAGGAAGGGGACCTGCACCAGTGGAAGGGAGCTGTGAAGGAGGAAAGGTTTCCACACACTAGGAAGGCCCTTCGCGGGCGGAGACTGCGGGAGGCGGAGGGGGGAAGCTTTGGAGCCACGGAGGAGAGCACAGCAATAGGGCTGCGGAGGGCAAAGCGGAGAGATTCCCGCACAGAGGATCAGGGCCGACCGACACTCACCAGCCTGAGCAGTTTGTCTGCTCACCCGCCGGGGCGGGTGCGGGCTGGCAGCTGAGGCTCGGGCTTCGGTCGGACCCCAGGGAGAGGACTGGGGTTGGCAGCCTGAACACAGCCTGAAGGGGTTAGTGCACCACGGCTAGCCGGGAGGGACTTCGGGGAAAAGTCTGGACCTGCAGAAGAGGCAAGAGACTTTTTCTTCCCTCTTTGTTTCCTGGTGCGCGAGGAGAGGGGATTAAGAGCGCTACTTAAAGGGGCTCCAGAGACCGGCGCGAGCCGCGGCTAACAGCGCGGAACCCAGAGACAGGCATGAGACGCTAAGGCTGCTGCTGCGGCCACCAAGAAGCCTGTGTGCGAGCACAGGTCACTATCCACACCTCCCTTCTGGGGAGACTGTGCAGCCCGGCACTGCCAAGGTCCAGTGATCCAGGGGCAACTTGCCTGGGAGGACACAGGACGCGTGTGAGGCTGGTACAACATCACGTTGGCCTCTGCCGCAGGCTCACCACGCAGCCGTACACCTCCCTCCGCCCGGCCTGAGCAAGCCGGAGACTGCGAAGCAGCTGCTCCTTTCACCCCATCCTGTCTGGGCGGGAACAGACACCCTCAGGCGACCTACACACAGAGGCGGGGCCAAATCCAAAGCTGAGCCCCTGGGAGCTGTGAGAACAAAGAAGAGAAAGGGAAATCTCTCCCAGCAGCCTCAGAAGCAGCGGATTAAAGCCCCACAATCAACTTGATGTACCCTGCATCTGTGGAATACATGAATAGACAACAAATCATCCCAAATTAAGGAGGTGGACTTGAGAGCAAGATTTATTATATTTTCCCCTTTTCCTCTTTTTGTGAGTGTGTATGTGTATGCTTCTGTGTGAGATTATGTCTGTATAGCTTTGCTTTCACCATTTGTCTTAGGATTCTATCCACCACCCGTTCTTTGTTTCCTTTCTTTCTTTTTTTCTTTTTTTTCTTTTTTTTGGCCTCTCACTGATGTGGCGTCTCCCATTGCAGAGCACAGGCTCCGGATGCGCAGGCTCAGAGGCCATGGCTCACGGGCCCAGCCACTCCGCAGCACGTGGGATCCTCCTGGCCCGGGTCATGAACCCGTGTCCCATGCATCGGCAGGTGGACTCCCAACCACTGTGCCACCAGGGAAGCCCCCTTTTTTTCTTTCTAAAATTTTTTTCATAATAATTATTTTTTCTTTTAATAACTTTATTTTATTTTATTGTATCCTTTCTTGCTTGCTTGCTTGCTTGCTTTCTTACTTTTTCTCCCGTTTATTCTGAGCCATGTGGAGGACAGGCTTTTGGTGCTCCAGCCAGGCATCAGGGCTGTGCCACTGAGGTGGGAGAGCCAAGTTCAGGACATTCGCACACCAGAAACCTCCCAGCTCCACGTAATATCAAATGGTGAAAATCTCCCAGATATCTCCATCTCAACACCAAGATCTAGCTTCACTCAATGACCAACAAGCTACAGTGCTGGACACCCTACGCCAAACAACTAGCAAAACAGGAACACAGCCACATTCGTTAGCAGAGAGGCTTCCCAAAATCATAATAAGTCCACAGACACCCCAAAACCCACCACAAAATGCGGTCCTGCCCACCAGAAAGACAAGATCCTGCCTCATCCAGCAGAACACAGGCACTAGTCCCCAACACCAGGAAGCCTGCACAACACACTGAACCAACCTTAGCCACTGGGGATAGACAACAAAAACAATGGGAACTACGAACCTGCAGCCTGTGAAAAGCAGACCCCAAACAGAGTAAGGTAAGCAAAATGAGAAGACAGAAAAACACAAAGCAGATGAAGGAGCAAGGTACAAACCCACCAGACTTAACAAATGAAGAGGTAATAGGCAGTCTACCTGAAAAAGAATTCACAATAATGATAGTAAAGATGATCGAAAATCGTGGAAAGAGAATAGACAAAATGAAAGAAACACTTAACAAGGACCTAGAAGAACTAAAGATGAAACAAGCAATGATGAACAAAACAATAAATGAAATTAAAAATACTCTAGAAGGGATCAATAGCAGAATAACTGAAGCATAAGAATGGATACGTGACCTGGAAGATAAAACAGTGGAAATAACTACTGCAGAGCAGAATAAAGAAAAAAGAATGAAAAGAACTGAGGAAAGACTCAGAGACCTCTAGGACAACATTAAATGCACCAACATTCGAATTATAAGGATCCCAGAAGAAGAAGAGAAAAAGAAAGGGATTGAGAAAATATTTGAAGAGATTATAGTTGAAAACTTCCCTAATATGGGAAAGGAAATAGTTAATCAAGTCCAGGAAGCACAGAGAGTCCCATACAGGATAAATCCAAGGAGAAACATGACAAGACACATATTAATCAAACTGTCAAAAATTAAATACAAAGAAAGCATATTAAAAGCAGCAAGGGAAAAACAACAAATAACACACAAGGGAATCCCCATAGGTTAACAGCTGATCTTTCAGCAGAAACTCTGCAAGCCACAAGGGAGTGGCAGGACATACTTAAAGTGATGACGGAGAAAAATCTACAACCTAGATTACTCTACCTAAAGCATCTCATTCAGATTTGATGGAGAAATGAAAACCTCTACAGACAAGCAAAAGCTGAGAGAGTTCAGCATCACCAAACCAGCTTTACAACAAATGCGAAAGGAACTTCTCTAGGCAAGAAACACAAGAGAAGTAAAAGACCTACAATAACAAACCCAAAACAATTAAGAAAATGGGAATAGGAACATACATATTGATAATTACCTTAAATGTAAATGGATTAAATGCCCCAACCAAAAGACACAGACTGGCTGAATGGGTACAAAAACAAGACCCGTATGTATGCTGTCTATAAGAGACCCACTTCAGAGGTAGGGACACATACAGACTGAAAGTGAGGGGATGGAAAAAGAAATTCCGTGCAAATGGAAACCAAAAGAAAGATGGAGTAGCAATTCTCATATCAGACAAAATAGACTTAAAAATAAAGACTATTAGAAGAGACACAGAAGGATACTACATAATGATCAAAGGATTGATCCAAGAAGAAGATATAAAAATTGTAAATATTTATGCACCCAACATAGGAGCACCTCAATACATAAGGCAAATACTAACAGCCATAAAAGGGGAAATAGTAACACAATCATAGGAGGGGACTTTAACACCCCACTTTCACCAATGGACAGAGCATCCAAAATGAAAATAAATAAGGAAACACAAGCTTTAAATGATACATTAAACAAGATGGACTTAATTGATATTTATAGGAAATTCCATCCAAAAACAACAGAATAAACATTTTTCTCAACTGCTCATGGAACATTCTCCAGGATATCATATCTTGGGCCACAAATCAAGCCTTGGTAAATTTAAGAAAACTGAAATCATATCGAGTATCTTTTCCGACCACAACACTATAAAACTATATATCAATTATAGGAAAAGATCTGTAAAAAATACAAACACATGGAGGCTAAAGAATACACTACTTAATAACCAAGAGATCACTGAAGAAATCAAAGAGAAAATCAAAAAATACCTAGAAACAAATGACAATGAAAACATGATAACCCAAAACCTATGGGATGCAGCAAAAGCAGTTCTAAGAGGGACGTTTATAGCAATACAATCCTACCTTTACAAACAGGAAACGTCTCAAATAAACAACCTAACCTTGCACCTAAAGCAATTAGAGAAAGAAGAACAAAGAAAACACAAAGTTAGCAGAAGGTAAAAATCATAAAGATCAGATCAGAAATAAATGAAAAAGAAATGAAGGAAATGATAGCAAAGATCAATAAAAACTAAAGGCTGGTTCTTTGGAAAGATAAACAAAATTGATAAACCATTAGCCAGACTCATCAAGAAAAAAAGGGAGAAGACTCAAATCAATAGAATTAGAAAAGAAAAAGGAGAAGTAACAACTGACACTGCAGAAATACAAAGGATCATGAGACATTACTACAAGCAACTCTATGCCAATAAAAGGGACAACCTGGAAGAAATGGACACATTCCTAGAAATGCACAACCTGCCGAGACCAAACCAGGAATAAATAGAAAATATGAAGAGACCTAAAACAAGCACTGAAATTGAAACTGTGAATAAAAATCTTCCAACAAACAAAAGCCCAGGACCAGATGGCTTCACAGGCAAATTCCATCAAACAGTTAAAGAAGACCTAACACCTATCCTTCTCAAACCCTTCCAAAATATAGCCGAGGGAGGAACACTCCCAAACTCATTCTACGAGGCCACCAGCACCCTGATACGAGAATCAGACAAGGACGTCACAAAGAAAGAAAACTACAGGCCAATATCACTGATGAACATAGATGCAAAAATCCTCAACAAAATACTAGCAAACAGATCTCAGCCATAAAAAGAAACAAAATTGAGTTATTTGTAGTGAGGTGGATGGACCTAGTGTTTGTCATACAGAGTGATGTAAGTCAGAAAGAGAAAAACAAATACCGTATGCTAAAAGATATATATGGAATCTAAGAAAAAAAATAAAGGTCATGAAGAACCTAGGGGTAAGACGGGAATAAAGACACAGACCTATTAGAGAACTGACTTGAGGATATGGGAGTATATGTGTATGTATAACTGATTCACTTTGTTATAAAGCAGTAACAAACACACCATTGTAAAGCAATTATACTCCAATAAAAATGTTTAAAAAAATGGAAAGAACAATTCAATACAATATATGGTAAAAGAAGCCGACTGGAATTTGGCTACTATTTCATAAAACTTGAAGTTCAAAAAAGAAGGTGGGGGGATTCAAGATGGCAGAGGAGCAGGTGGATGTGGAGTTCATCTCTCTACACAGATGCATCAGGAATACATCTATAGATGCAGCAATTCTCACAGAACACGGGCTGAAAACTAGCAGAAGACCTTGAACACCAGAAAGGACTACAAAGATCCCTGCATAACTGTGTAGGATGGAAAAAAGAAGGGAGAAAGAGGATGACAGGAAGTGGGACGGGACCTGTACCCTGGGGCCAGGGAGCTGAAGCAGAGTAGAGATTCCCCAATTTGGGGAAACCCCTCTCCGATGGGGAAATCAATTGGGACAGAAGGGAAGCATCTGACACTGTCAGAAGAGGGTGAAGCAGCCAACAGCACGGAGTGAGAAATACACAGACGGTCCGTACTGTGGCCCTATGTGCCCCAGACTGGGACATGTGTTCACAGGTGTGCAAGGGGGCTGGGAGCTGGTGCGGGGCGATTGGAGAACAGGCCCAGAGCAAGAAATGCTGCTGGCTGTGGGGAGACGGACTGAGGGGATGGGAGGGAGGAAATCCGCAGCAGGGAATGCCTATGGAGGAAGACGGGACTGCCATGGAAGCAGGGCACTACTGCTGAGTCACACACAGGGGGTGGAGCCACTACTGTAACCATTCTTTCCCCACACTCCAGTGCCTGCCAACGACAATAAAAGAAGCCTGCTCAGGCTGGCTCTCTTGCACACTGGCTGTTGAGCAATAAGAAAAGCCCCCTCAGAGCTGGCCCTCACGTGCCTTATGCCAGGTGCCAGAAAAGGCCGTCACTAGGGCCAAATCTCTCGCTCCTGTGCCGCTGGCTTCCGTGTGCATTTGGTGCTGCTGGGACTCCTGCGATCCAAGCAGTCATACCACCTCTGCGCCCAGTTCTCACAGGGGCAGACCCAAGAGCTCCAAGACAGCCTCAGGACCAGACTCCTGTGGGTGGACCACACGCAAAGGTGGGGATAAAACCAAAGCTGAACCCCAGGGATGGGGTGACTAAGGAAGAAGATCAAAAATCTTTCCATCAACTGTACAAGCTGCAGATTAAATTCCCACAATCAGCTAGGTAGACACTGCATCTATGGAATATCTGAGCAGACAATGAGTGTTCCCACAAATGAAAACCATCTAGGTCTGGCAGCTGTGGACTTTGGGGACAAGCACATGCAGGAACTGGGCCAGATCAGAGCCTGAGTGGTCCAAACAGGGCCCACAGAAGGTCCAGAAACCAGCCCAGAGGCAGAGAAGAGCTTCTTGCGGGGGGGTGGGGCGGAGGTGGGCTGTGGCTCACGGCATGTGCAAGGACACTTATAGTGGAGACTCCAGGGAAATTTTATTATGTTTTGATTCATTTTGTTGTTGATTCTGACTTTTATTTTCCTTTTTTTTTTGATTCTTTTATTTTCCTTTTTTTTTGTTTGCTTGTTTGTTGTTGTTTTCGTGTTTTTTTTTTTTTTTAGTCTTTTGGGATCTCTGTGTTTTATTTTCTATTTAGAAACATATTTTCTATTTTTTATATATTTCTATTTTTACTTTGCTTTTCTGTTCTGTGTTCTTTTCCCTTATTTTTTTCTTTCTCTTTAACAAATTTTTCTTTCTTTTAATATTTTCATTTCTACTTTGCTTTTCTGTTGTCCTGTATTTTTCTCTTTTTATTTTATTATTTTTTAAATCATTTTTATTTGTTTGTTCTGTTTCCTTGCTTTATTCTTCAGTTGGCACACTGCTTTGGTTTTGTTTTCAGGGCATATGTTTTTGTTAGTTTTAATCCTAATTGTTTGATTTCATTTTTGAGTTCTTCTATTTGGTTGTACTCTTGCTTTTTGTTTTATTTGGCTCTGTTTTTGTTTCTTTTACGTGTGTGTGTTTCCTTGTTTCTGTTTTTGCTTGTTCGATTTTGTTTCTACCCTTTCTCTGGGGTTTTGTCTTCTTTTTTTTTCCTTTAATATATTTTCTATATTTTTTCTATTTCTATGTTGCTTTTGTGTTGTCTGTCTTCTTTCACCTTTCTCTTTTTCTTTGTTATCATTTTTGTCAGTTTGTTTTGTTTCTTTCATTCTTCGGTTGGCACTCTGCTTTGGTTTTGTTTTTGTTTATAACTAAGTGAATCAGTTATACATATCATTCTTGGGTTCTTTTGTTTGTCTGGTTGTTCTCTTGCTTTCTGATTTATTTGGTTCTGTTTTTGTTTCTTGTGTGTGAGTGTTTCCTTATTACTGTTTCCGTTTGTTTGATTTTACTTTTTACGATTTGTCTGGGGTTTTTCAGTCTTTTTTTTTTTTCCTTTAAATCTCCTTTATTGCTGACACAAGCAACTTGCGGGGTCTTGGTCCCTCGACCAGAAGTTGGGCCTGAGGCTCTGCGGTGGGAGCACAGAGTCCAGGATGCTGGACCATGAGAGAATACCCGGCCCCAGGGAAGGCTAATTGCCGAGAGCTCTCATGGAGGCCTCTATCTGAATCCAAGACCCGGCTCCACCCAACTGCCAGCAGCTACCAGAGCTGGACACCTCACACCAAACAACAAACAAGACAGGACCACAAACCCATCCATTAGTACACAGCCTCCCTAAAGTCATACTAAGCTCAAAGACGACCCAAAACCTTTGATGAGGGAAAAGACTCAGCTTCAGCCACCAGAACTCAGGCACCAGTCCCTCCCATCAGTTAGCCTATACAAGCCACTAGACCAACCTCACCTGCTGGAGGCAGAGAAAAGACACAAAAGAAGCTACAACCCTGCAGCCTGCAGAAAGGAGACCTCAAACACTGTAAACTAGACAAAATGAGAAGACAGAGAAATATCTTGCAGGCAAAGGAGCAGGATAAAAACCCACAAGACCAAATAAATGAAGAGGAAATAGGCAAACTACCTGAAAAAGAATTCAGAGTAATGATAGTCAAGATGATCCAAAATCTTGGAAATAGAATAGAGAAAATACAAGGAACGTTTAACAAGTAACTAAAAGAACTAAAAAGCAAACAAACAGTAATGAACAACAAAATAACTGAAATAAAAATTCAGTAGGAATCAATAGCAGAATAATGGAGCAGAAGAACGGATAAGTGAGCTGGAAGATAGAATGCTGGAAATAACTGCTGCAGAACAGAATAAAGAAAAAAGAATGAAGAGAAAGGAGAGCAGTCTCAGAGACCTCTGGGACAACATTAAGCACACCAACATTCAAATTATAGGCGTCCCAAAAGAAAAAGAAAAAAAGAAAGGGTCTGAGAAAATATTTGAAGAAATTATAGTTGAAAACTTCTCCAACATGGGAAAGGATATAGTCTATCAAGTTCAGGAAACACAGAGAGTCCCATAGGGGATAAACCCAAGGAGAAACACACCAAGACACATATTAATCAAACTAACAAAAAATTAAACACAAAGAAAAAATATTAAAAGTAGCTAGGGAAAAGCAACAACTAACATACAAGGGAATCCCCATAAGGTTAACAGCTGCTCTTTCAGCAGAAACTCTACAAGCCAGAAGGGAGTGGCACAACATAATGAAAGTGATGCAAGGGAAAAACCTACAACCAAGATTACTATACCCAGCAAGGATCTCATTTAGATTTGATGGAGAATTCAAAAGCTTTATGTACAAGCAAAAGTTAAGAGAATTCAGCATGACCAAACCAGCTTTACAACAAATGCTAAAGGCACTTCTCTAGGCAGGAAACACAAGAGAAGGAAAAGACCTACAAAAACAAACCCAAAACAGTTAAGAAAATGATAATAGGAACATACATATCAATAATTACCTTAAATGTAAAAGGATTAAATGCCTCAACCAAAAGACATAGACTGGCTGAATGGATGCAAAAACAAGACCCCTATATATGCTGTCTACAATAGACCCGCTTCAGACCTAGGGACACATACAGACTGAAAATGAGGGGATGGAAAAACATATTCCATGAAAATGAAAATGAAAAGAAAGCTGTAGTAGCAATACTCATATCAGACAAAATAGACATCAAAATAAAGACTATTATAAGAGATGAGGAAGGACACTACATAGTGATCAAGGGATCAACCCAAGAAGAAGATATAACAATTATAAATATCTATGCACCCAACACAGGAGCACCTCAATACATAAGGCAAATGCTAACAGCCATAAAAGGGGCAATCGACAGTAACACAGTAATAGTAGGCAACTTTAACACAGACTGATGGACATTGATTGACAGATCATCCAAACAAAATAAATAAGAAAACAAAAGCTTTAAATGACACATTAGACCAGATGGACTTAATTGATATTTAAAGGACATTCCATCCAAAAACAGAATACACTTTCTTCTCAAGTGCACATGGAACATTCTCCAGGATAGCTCACATCTTGAGTCACAAATCAAGCTTCTGTAAAGTTAAGTAAATTGAAATCGTATCAAGTATCTTTTCCTACCACAACACTATGAGACTAGATATCAATTACAGGAAAAAAAAGTGTAAAAAATACAAACACATTGAGGCTAAACAATATGCTACTAAACACCCAAGAGATCACTGAAGAAATCAAATAATACCTAGAAACAAATGACAATGAAAACCTGACGTCCCAAAACCTATGGGATGCAGCAAAAGCAGTTCTCAGAGGGAAGTTTATAGCAATACAATGCTATCTCAAGAAACAACAAATAAACAACCTAACCTTGCGTCTAAAGCAATTAGAGAAAGAAGAACAAAACAACCCCAAAGTTAGCAGAAGGAAAGAAATCACAAAGATTAGATCAGAAATAAATGAAAAAGAAATGAAGGAAACAATAGCAAAGATCAATAAAACTAAAAGCTGGTTCTTTGAGAAGATAAACAAAATTGATAAACCATTAGCCAGACTCATCAAGAAAAAAAGAGAGAAGACTCAAATCAATAGAATTAGAAATGAAAAAGGAGAAGTAACAACTGACACTGCAGAAATACAAAGGATCATGAGAGATTACTACAAGCAACTCTATGCCAATAAAAGGGACAACCTGGAAGAAATGGACAAATACTTTAAAAAAGTACAACATTCCAAGACTAATCCAGGAAGAAATACAAAATATGAACAGACCAATCACAAGAACTGAGATTGAATCTGCGATTAAAAATCTTCCAACAAGCAAAAGCCCAGGGCCAGATGGCTTCACAGGTGAATTCTATCAAACATTTAGAGCAGAGATACTATCTATCCTTCTCAAAGTCCTCCAAAATATACCAGAGGGAGGAACACTCCCAAACTCATTTTATGAGGCCACCATCACGCTGATACCAAAACCAGAAAAAGATGTCACAAAAAAAGAAACTTATAGGCTAGTATCACTGATGAACAGAGATGCAAAAATCCTCAACAAAATGCTAGCAAACAGAATCCAACAGCACGTTAAAGGATCATACAAGTGCAGTTTATCCCAGGATTTCAAGGATTCTTCAATATACACAAATCAATTAATGTGATACACCCTATAAACAAACTGAAGGATAAAAGCAATATGATAATCTCAATAGATGCAGAAAAAGCTTTTGACATAATTCCATACCAATTTATGATAAAAACTCTCCAGAGAGTGAGCATAGAGGCAACCCACCTCAACATAATAAAAGCCATATATGACAAACCCACAGCCAACATCATTCTCAATGGTGAAAAACTGAAACCATTTCCTCTAAGATCAGGACAAGACAAGGGTGCCCACTCTCACCACTATTATTCAACATAGTTTTGGAAGTTTTAGCCACAGCAATCAGAGAAGAAAAAGAAATAAAAGGAATCCAAATTGGAAAAGAAGTAAAACTGTCATTGTTTGCCAATGACACGTTACTGTACATAGAAAATCCTAAAGATGCCACCAGAAAACTACTAGAGCTAATCAACGGATTTGGTAAAGTAGCAGGATACAAAATTAATGCACAGAAGTCTCTTGCATTCCGATACACTAACAACGAAAAATCAGAAACAGAAATTAAGGGAACACTCCCATTTACCACTGCAACAAAAAGAATAAAATACGTAGAAATAAACCTACCTAAGAAGGCAAAAGACCTGTATGCAGAAAACTATAAGACACTGATGGAAGTAATCAAAGACTATATAAACAGATGGAAAGATATACTATGATCTTGGATTGGAAGAATCAACATTGTGAAAATGACTATACTACCCAAAGCAATCTACAGATTCAATGCAATCCTTATCAAATTACCAATGGTATTTTTCACAGAATTAGAACAAAAAACTTTACAATTTGTATGGAAACACAAAAGACCTCGAATAGCAAAAGCAATCTTGAGAAAGAAAAACAGAGCTGGAGGAATCAGGTACCGTGACTTCAGACTATATTATTTGAAAAGATGCTCAACATCATTAATCATTAGAGAAATGCAAATCAAAACTACAATGAGATATCACCTCACACTGGTCAGAATGGCCATCATCAAAAAATCTCCAAACAGTAAATGCTGGAGGGGGTGTGGAGAAAAGAGAACCCTCTTGCACTGTTGGTGGGAATGTAAATTGATACAGCCACTATGGAGAACAGTATGGAGGTTCCTTAAAAAACTAAAAATAGAATTACCATATAACCCAGCAATCCCACTACTGGACATATACCCTGAGAGAACCGTAATTCAAAAAGAGACATGTACCACAATGTTCACTGCAGCACTATTTACAATAGCCAGGACATGGAACCAACCTAAATGTCCAGTGACAGATGAATGGATAAAGAAGATGTGGCACATATATACAATGGAATATTACTCAGGCATAATAGGAACGAAATTGAGTTATTTTTAATGAGATGGATGGACCTAGAGACTGTCATACATAGTGAAGTAAGTCAGAAAGAGCAAAACAAATACCATACGCTAATGCACATATAAGGAATCTAAAAAAACAGTACTGATGAACCTAGTGGCAGGGAAGGAATACAGACTCAGACATAGAGAATGGACTTGAGGACCAGTGGTGGAAGGAGAAGCTGGGACGAAGTGAGAGAGTAGCACTGACATATATACACTACCAAATGTAAAATGGATGGCTAGAGGGAACCTGCTGCATAGCACAGGAAGATCAGCTCTATACTTTGTGACGACCTAGAGGGGTGAGTTGGGGAAGGTGGGAGGGAGGTTCATGAGGGAGGGGATATGGGGTTATATGTATACGTATAGCTGATTCTTTGTTGTACAGCAGAACCTAACACAACATTGTAAAGCAATTATACTCCAATAAAGACATTTTAAAAAATAAAGAGAATGTGGAAGAGTGAGAGCAAATATAATTAACTTTTAAGAATTGGTGAATCTGGTCAAGGGTACATGAGAATTCTTTGTACTGTTCTTGCAACTCTTTTGTAAGTTTAAAATTATTTCAAAATAAAAAGTTTTAAAAAATTTTTAAAAAGGAAGGCATTTCAAATGAAGGGAGAGAGAGACGCAAGATGAGAGTATATAAGATCATTTTTAGTCAATATTGTATACTCTAGTTTGGCTTAAAGTGGAATAATCCAATAGTATAAGAGAAGTTCACTGGGCTGAAATCAGAACTTAAAGGCAAATTATAGAGGATTCTGAGTGTGTTTTGAGTAAATTAGCCCAAAACCAATTGGTCTGAAAAACTTTTGCCCTGATAGCCAATTGTCATTTATTCTTACATGGGCCATTCAGAGGAGAAGAGATGTTTTATTTGCATTTCTTGGTCTACTCCACATTTACAGGGTTTCTCACCTGGTCTCCATGGTCTCAAAGGGTCTACAGGTAGAATTCATTGTATTCATGAATATGGTTAGGCAAAAATGATATGGAACATACCAAAATTGTGGAACGCAGTAAGCCAACGCTTAGAAGGAAATTGACAGTATTAAATGCTTAAATTTGAAATGAAAAGAAATCTTAAATCAATAACCTAAACTTCAACCTTAATAAACTAGAAGAAGAAAGAGCAAATTAAATGCAAACAGATGGAAGGAAATAGTGTATATAAGAACTGATATTGATAAAATCTAAAACAGAAGAACAATTGAAAAAATTAATGAAACCTAAAACTGGACCACTAGCCATACTGACCATGATTAAAAGGGAGATGACGCAAATAATCAGGAATGAAACCAGGACATCACTACATACCGTACATGTATTAAAAGTATACTTAAGCATACTACTAACAACTCTGAACAAAAATTTGACAACTTCAGGGAAATGGAACAATTCTTTCAAAGACACACCTACCTACCAATACTCTCGCAAGAAAAAAAATGGATAATTGGAATTGTTCTATATCTGGTAAAATATTAAGTAAATATTTTAAATTCTTCCAAAAAGAAAGCTCCAGGCTCAGACCATTTCACTACTGAAATCTTCCGAACATTTAAGGGGGATATAATACAATTTTTACACAATATCTTCCAGAAAATAGGATAAGAGAAAGCAATAGCCAATTCATTTTATAAAGCCAGAATTGTCCTAAACCAAAGTCTGAAAAACATATTACAAGGAAACTATAAACCTATCCTCTTAATGAACATGGAAAAGAAAAATTCTCAATAAAATGTTAATGAATAAATTCGAGCAATATATAAAAGAGACAATATATCACAATAGAGTGTAGCTTATTCTAGGAATGCAAGACTAGCTCAACATTCAAAAATCAAATAATATAATTCACCATATTAAGAAAATAAAGAAGAAAAGTAATACGATCCTCTCAATATTTGTAGAAAAAAACTTTAGATAAGATTCAACATCCACTCATAAAAAAGCCTCTCAGCATATCAGGAATAGAATGGAACGTCATCAACATGATAAAGGACATTTACCAAAAACATGCAGATAATACCATGTTTCATGTAAAAGACTGAATACATTTCCTCTAGATCAAGAACAGTGAAAGTATATCCCTTCTTATCATTATGATTCAACATTATACTGGAAAGTCCTAACCAGTCCAATAAGGCAGGTAAATAAATAAGATAAATTTAGATTGGATATTAAAAAATAAAAATATCTCCTTTCACAGACATTGTTTCACATAATTGTCTAGGTAAAACATCCTAGGGAGTCTACAAAGAAGCTCCTAGGTTAATAAGTGAGTTTAGCAGGGTCACAGGATGCAAGATCAGTATACAAAAGAAATCATATTTCTAAGTATTAGCAATGAATAACTAGAATTCACAGTTTTAAAAAAATAGCATTTACAATAGCACCCCACATAAATTAAATACTTAGATATAAATTATATCTGAACAAAATAGTGTAGGATCTGCAAACTGAAACTACAAAACATGGATGAAAATATTACTAGATTTAAACAAATGGAGATATATGTAGACAGACACATGTTTATGAATTGGAAAACTCAATACTGTTAAGATGTCATTTTCTCCCAACTTTATCCATAGAGTCAACACAATTTCCATGAAAATTCCAGCAGAAATTTTTTTTGTAGATGGTGACAACTTCATTTTTAAATTTATATGGCAAAGCAATGGACCTGGAATAGCCCAAACATCTTTTTTTAATGGAGTACTCACACTGCCTGATATCAAGGCTTACTATAAAGTCACACTGATCAAATAGTACTGGTAAAAGTATAGATACACAGATCGATGGAATAGAAAAGAGAGTCTAGAAATAGACCCTAAGATATATGGTAAATTGGTGTTTGACTTAGCTACAAAGGCATACACGAGAAAGGATAGTCTTTTTAACAAATAGTGCTGGAATAATTGGGCATCCATATGTAAAGAAATGGACCTCTACCCCAAATTTATACCTTATTAAAAATTAACTCAAACAGGTCATAGACATAAGTATAAAACCTAAAACTATAAATCTTTTTTTTTTTTTTTCGCGGTACGCGGGCCTCTCACTGCTGTGGCCTCTCCCATTGCGGAGCACAGGCTCCGGATGTGCAGGCTCAGTGGCCATGGCTCACGGGCCCAGCCGCTCCGCGGCATGTGGGATCTTCCCGGACCGGGGCACAAACCCGTGTCCCCTGCATCGGCAAGTGGACTCTCAACCACTGCGCCACCAGGGAAGCCCAACTATAAATCTTCTTCAAGAAAATAGGAGAGTATCTTTGGGACCACAAGTAGGTAAGTAATTCTTACATATCATATCAGGATGTGATTCATAAAATTAAAGCCACATTGATATACTGGACTTTATCAAAAGGAAATACTTTTGATCTATGAAAGATATTCTCAGAATTTTAAGACAAGCCACTGATAGGAATAAATTATTTGCTAACCACAAGTCGGACAAAGGACTTGTATTGAAATATGGAAAATACTCTCAAGACTCAACAATAAGAAAACAAATAATTCCATTTTTTAAATTAGGCAAAATAATTTAATTTATAATTTATCAAAGAAGATATATGAATGGTAAATTAGCACATGAAAAGGTGTTCAACATTATTAGTCATTAGAGGAATTCAGTTAGGAACAGAGATAATTTCATGCAAATATTAGAAAAGCTAAAGTCAAACAAAATAACAATAATAAGTGCTGGCAAAAATGTGAAGCAACAAGAACTCTCATACATTGCTGGTGGGAATACAAAAATGGTATGGCCACTCTGGACAGAGGTTTGTCAGTTTATCATTAAGAAACATAGGGCTTCCCTGGTGGCACAGTGGTTGAGAGTCCGCCTGCCGATGTAGGAGCCTGCGCGTCCGGAGCCTGTGCTCCGCAATGGGAGAGGCCACAACAGTGAGAGGTCCGCGTACCGCAAAAAAAAACAACAAAAAAACATACCGTACAAACCAGCAATCCCACTCTATTTGTCCAAGATAATTGCTAATTTATGTTCATAGAAAATTTATGCAATGTTTATTTACACCAAGTATATATAATCGCCAGTAGCACAAATATTCTTTAGCATGTGAATACACTCACAAACTGTGGTGCATCCATACAGTGGTAGGCATCCATACATACCAATCATTTATAAATGGATCAAACTATGAATACATGGAATGACTTGGATTAATCTCAAATGTAGTATGCTAAGTGAAAGAAATCAGATTCAAAAGTGTTCATAATATGTGATGCCATTTATGACTTTCTGGAAGAGGTAAAACTATGAGGATAGAAATCAGATCAGTGCTTGTGAGGGACAAGGAAAGCAGATGGTCACGAGTCACATGAGGCAATTTTTAAGGAGTGAAGAAACTTTTCTGTGCTTTGATTCTGGTGAAAAATCTGTGCATTTGTCAAAACTTATAAAGAATGATTTTATCAAAATGAAAACATTTTACTGGGTATAAGTTTAGAAGCCAGTAATGGGATAAGGAGTACAATGTAAAATACAAATAAAAACATGAAAAGTGAGGGAATTTTCCCCTAAATATTTAACAGAGAAGGACTCTAAATATAAGCACAATAAAAAGGATCATGAATAGATTTAAATGGATCAAAATGTAAAAAGTTCCCATGTTACAAATAACATAGACTTGGAGAAAGTATCTGAATAACTATAAATGTGACAAAAGACTTGCATCCAGGATATAGAAAGTACTCTCAAAAGCAACAATAAGAAAACAAATCAATTTTTTTAACTAGCAAAAATTTTGAATAGACATACCAAAAAGAGTTTAATTCTTTAACTTAGAAATGGATACATTAATTCATAAGAAAAAACATGGCCATAGCACTAGAAAAGTGGAAATGGAAAATAACAAATTACAAAAGATAAGTTGAGAGTAATGAGTAAATGTAAGAAAAATACAGTTTTATTGACTATCTAACAAATATAAAATTAAAGCAATACTGAGACATTTTTTTCCTTTTCAAATTGGTCAAGACTTTAATAAATTTGGAAATATTTTTCAAGATTTTTAATATTTTTATATCTTTGTACTAGTAATTCCACTTCAAAACTTAGTGTTAGCTTTATCTATATTTATAGGCATGTAATAGATTTCTTTCTCACGGCTGAATAACATTGTGTGTGTGTGGGGGGGGTGTATATATATCACATCTTTATCCATTCACCCACTGAAGTACACTTAGATTCTTTCTATATCTTGGCTATTGTAAATAATGCTGCAATAAACATAGGAATACATATATCTCTTTGATATCCTGTTTCCATTTCCTTTGGGTTTATACCCAGAAGTGAAACTGCTGGATCACATGGTAGTTCTATTTTAATTTTTTGAAAAACCTCCATACTGTTTTTCATAGTGGCTACACCAATTTACATTCCCACCAACAGTGCACAAAGGTTCAATTTTCTCTACATCCTAGCCAACATTTGTTATCTCTTGTCATCTCAAGTAGAACACACTTTCTGAAGGAATGGATCTAATCTTATATTTTTATTCCCCCAGATGTATGCACAGGACTTGGCAGAGCTCCTTGCATGTAATGACGTTCAGTAAAAAATGCATCGTTGAACAGGGGCTAAAGTTTTTTTTTTTTTAAGTACAACTTTGGTATTTAAAAAAAGAAAGTAGAAATGGTCATTAAAGACTTCTGTGTTGTCAGAGAATTTAAGTTCTTCGAGAACAAATGTTAGGCTTTACTATTCACTTTTGAATAATAAGATTTGGGGTACATTAACGTAATGCATAGCATTTTCAGTAATATAAAAGATGTGAATGCAAAGATGCAGAGGCAAATGCATGTATCTATAAGTGGGCAATTACCCCAAGCAGAGTACCATATTTTTTTAAAGTCAGATTAAATTTGTCATGGAGGAAAACTCATCATTAACAAATTATATTTAACTGAAAGGAAATTATCAAACTTTATTACCTATACATTTAAAAAACTGGTGTGAGACATTTAAAGGTAAAATATTACAATGTAACAAAAAAAATCTGCATATTAAAAAAATTCAGATGACATTCTTCCAATATTTCTTGGAAAAAAAGCAAATTCATTACATTTTGAGATTACATTATCACGCCTATGTCAGACAATATTTTAATATATAGGTAAAAATGGGACCCTTAAAATAAACATTTAGTATAAATATGGATGCACCAAAATCTTAGAATTTGTGGATGTCAGTAATGATGAATAATCAAGTTTTATTGGAGATATTTAACATAATAAAAAATGGAGTTATTCCCTTGGTATGAAGTATGTAAAGCATCAGTATTTTTGATAAAAAATTTATTTAGAAAAAGATTTGGGATACTTGGTAGATCTTCACTGAATGTAGATTGACTGAAGTTTACACAACTCTTTCCTTGCCTTGGCTCTGGTCAAAGCAGAAGCAGGCTCACCTACTGTTGAGATTTATACGCTTTTTAAAACGTGAGCTTCCCGGGCCCAACAAAACTCCTCCAAAGGACTGTTCATCAAATTACTTATTAATCAACCTAATTTTATCTGGTGAGCTAACCTATATGTTCCCCTTTTACTTGCTTAGAAATTAAAGAGTGCATTTGAACACATTGTGGAAAACTTTTGTAGATTCAGAATAATTCAGAAAGCTGTGTGTAATTCAGTGAATATGTATCGTATTTATGATACAAGCAAATTGTAATGTACTGTCTGCTGCAGGACACACAAAAACTCACTTAGTTTGTAAAGTGAGTACAAAAAGGCATTTGTTATATGTCAGCTTCTCTAGGTGAAGAAATGAATGGCAGCCACTTATCCAGGCAACTTTTTCGTGGGCTCTGGAGAGGAAGAAAAATCACTGGGCTGACTCTGCAATATCTGACATGGGTGCTGTCTTTTGATATACTGCTGTCAGGAACTGGGAGTGTCTGCTTTTATAAAAATCAGTCCAGTTACCACTGTAATTCTTGTCACAGCCCTTTAAGAACAAAACCTCTTTCTGTATTTCAACAAATTAACTTAATAGGATCGCATGATGTTTTTCTTTAATGAACTGTCCATAAATTCAGTCTCTCAACCTTGACACTATTGATATTTTGGGCCAGATAATTTTTTTGTTGTTATGGGGGGCTCTCCTGTGCATTGTAGCATGTTTAACATCATCCCTGACTTCAACCCAATAGATGTCAGTAGCACCCCTTTCAGCTACCACAAATGTCTCCAGTTGACAAATATCCATAGGAGAGCAAGGACTCCCCATTGAGAACCACTGCCATAAAGCAACAGCTGATGCTCACTTGGTAACAGTATTGCAAGAAAAATGTATTTCATCTGTCAACTTACCTGATAAGTAGTAGTTGCCTGACATATGGTACTAAAAAGGATTATTAGACTTTTTACAGACTAGTGGGGAAAGATTTTATTATCAGTTAATCATATCTGCTATGGACCCAGGAGGGAAAGTTATGGGCTTTCCTGTTAAGTACTGACTTCCAGCTAGAAGTTCTAAGTGGAAGAAAAGGACTGAAAACCCTTTGTATTAAAATTTTAAACATTTTTAAGTGTTAATTTGTTAAATTACATGTTTTTTTCTTGCCTGTATTTAGGAGAAGTTTGAAGTTCCTTCTGCAGCTCCTTAACTTTGTCATTTTGGTAAGGCTGCTTCCTTCCAGACATGAAGGTAATCACTAAGGAAGAACTGTTTAGCTTTAGCCACCATGATTGAACTGATGTCAGCATCTTAGCTTTCAGTAGCACTAGTTGGCTAGTTCAGTTGATTGGAGCATGGTGCACTGGAACTCAGAGTCTCCATGATGTGGTGCTTTTTTCCTTTTAGAATGTTCGGGGAGGTTTAAAATACTTCTTTGAGAATTGCCTTATTCCTGTAGGTATGCCAGTGGTTCAATGTACACATGTTGGAGATAGGCAAGCTTAGATTTTAACCTCGGCCCACCATCTACTAGCTGTAGTTACCTGACCAAATTCCTTAAACTCTCTGAATTCTTATTTCTTCATCTATGAAAACTGGAGTAGTCATTGTCTAAGTGATATATTATGTACAATACTCCCAGTACATCGTAGGTACTCTCCAATAGGCAGCTGGTAATACATTTTAGAATGCCTCTGCTTATTCCAATTCATCCTTCAAGTCAAATTCTAATGCTATCCTAATATTTTGCCATTTTAGTGCTGTTTCCTTCACAAGGCTATGGATAGAGGCATACCGTTTTTACTTCTACATCCTCAGAATCTAGCATAGTGCCTGACACATAGCAGATGCAAAAAATATTGTTGAATTACATCTGATCACGCAGACCTCCTACACATGGTTTCTATAATAGATGTGAGATATATTTTACTGTGTAGTACATGCCATTGAGCAGCAAATATTTTCACAGCAGAGACAATTTCTAATAGTTCAGAATGCTGACATTGTTATTAAAGATTAGCACAGATGCCAAGAAACCAAGTAATAACTATACGTTGGTTCCTCAGATTGGTCTCTGTCCATTTTTGCCTGAATAATAGGCAAAGTAGCTTGTGGAAAAATAATAATGGTGAATAGCAATATTCATACTCTTTATAGGTCAAAAATGTTTTTACAACCCAATTGTGATAGTCAAAATGTATTATCTGTGCAAAATTCTTTAATGTATTATTTTATTTAATCTTCATGGTATAAATAAGAGATGGGTATGGTTTTTATCCTCTCTTTACAATGAAAGAAACAGCCGTCCTGAAGTTAAATGATATGTTCAAGGTCACAAAGCTGCAGATTGGGGTTCAAAATACCAGTCTACCTATTGCCAAAGCTCATTCAAGTTCATCACCCCTGCAACCTAGCTGAGAAGTGGTTTTCAGGATTATCTCCACTTTACAGATGATGAAAGTACATCACAGAGTTTGTTATGTAATTCTGTGATATAAATTTCCCCAATCTAAAATCATTGGCATCTAAAAAGAATAAATCAACTCAGTTTTCCCTTATTTTTTGTGAGTTTTGTTTGTTTTTTAGTGGTTCCTGTAAGACTTACAATATAACCTTAACACGTCAAAATCGACTTCAGATTTATATTACAATATAACCTTAACACATCAAAACCATCTTCAGATTTATATTAACTTAATTCCCATAAGTCATAGAAATTTTCCTCCCAAGTTAACATTATTGTCCTCATTTATTTACCTTTCAAATAAATATTATTTCACTTCAACTTTTGTTGTTTCACAACTCAAATCTTGAGAAATTATAAAATGCTTCTTTCACCTCTGTATTTGAGTTGGCATTTAAACTTGTTTTCTGCCTGTGAAACGCAGAATAATGGCCCTCAAATGTGTCCATGCCCTAATCCTCAGATCCAAGAAATATGTTACCTTACTTGGGGAAAGAGACTTTGCAGATGTGATTAAGGTTAAGGACCTTTAGATGGGGGATTATCCTGGACTATTCAGGTCATCTCAGTCAAATCACATGAGTCCTTAAAAGTGGAGAACCTTTGCAATGGTTGCAGAGAACGGAAGAGATGACAGAAAGAAAAAAAATAAAAACGTATATTCTAATTGGTCATATTGCTATTGTAATAACCAGAACAAGCTGTGAAACATCTTATTAAATGGTCAAAAATGTATTAAAGATTATTTTTTAAAAACTGTGATTTTTTCCATAGAATAGAAAGAAAATATAAAGACAAAACTTTAGTGTATTTTCCAAATATTGATGAAAACTAAATATAATTAAGATGTCTTTTTTTTTCTGCAGCTTAATATATTAAGAAATATTTTGCCATCTTAAAAGAACAATACCTGCTAGGGTAGTAAGAGTAGAGTCTGTGATAATTTCCTTATTTATAAATTTAGTTCTATGTTAATTAAGCATGAATATTGATAAATATTTGCATTTTAAAGAAAGAGTTAAAAAATAAATCAAAATACCAAAAGCATATGTGTTTGGGTATTTTGTTTTTTATGTAAAGCATATTATTAGTACAATGGGAATCCTAAAATTGTGCCTATATATTTTTATACATAATTATTGTATATTTCCTTCATGTGGTCTCACATAAGTTTTTTTAAGTCTTCATTCATATATGATTTTAAAGTTTCTTCTATTTTTGGATATAAAGCTGAGTAGAACCATTTGGCTTTATCAATTATCAATAGGAATAAAGGGGAAGAAATTATCAATCAATTATCAATAGGAATAAAGGGGAAGAAATTCTTCCCTTCCTCAGAACAATGAATCCTATACATATTTCAGAACACTGAACACAAGTGCACTGATGATAAAAATTTGCTAGACTAGTTGCCACGCAATCAACCTGGGTTTTAAATTTCACTAGTTGGACTCTGAATAGGAAAATGAAATATATAAGTACAGTCTGGAAACATTTGATAGGTGCTTAGTAAAATATGGATAGGAAGCCAGATACATCCATTTTCAGAACAGTTACAAGGTAGGATTCTGTTGTCAAAACTGTGGCATTTAGACAGTAAGTACTTGAGTGCTGAGGGTCAGGTAGCTATCTATGATTGCCTGGAATGGTCAGAAAATATCTTGTTTTTAAGCTTTACCATCCTACATACCAGTCAACTGAGTCCCTATCTTCATAAATTTAAAAACAAAAACAAAACAAAATGACAACTCTAGGGACTAACAGCCATGTTAACAACTTGTTCAAATTAAACTGAGATATTCAAAGACTCCTTAAGACAGAACTGATTTCATAGTTGGGTCATTCTTCAAGGCCTTTAGATTTAGCCTGAACTCACAGAGTTTTCTAATAGAGGAAAGCACTTTCTTTACTTTACTTTTTTACCTTAAACTCATCCTTAAGATTTGGGTAGAAGTCACTTCCTCTGTGTAGGAGGAAACATGTGGGCTTTGGAGCCAGTAAAGGATGACTGTGAGTCATTACTTACTAGCCTTATGCTTTTTGCCCAACTTTATTAGTTTCCTAGGTTGCCATAACAAAGTATCACAAACTGAGCAGCTTAGTACAACAGAAAGTCATTGTCTCACAATAGACTAGAAGTCCAAAATGTCAGGGCCATGATCTGCTGAAATCTGCAGGGAAATCCTTCCTTGCCTATTTCTAGCTTCTGGTGGTTTCACAGCAATCTTTGGCATTTCCTTTTCTTATAAATGTATTACTCCAATCCTCCATCTTACATGTATGTCTTCGCATTGTCTTCCTTCTGTGCATGCTTGTCTCTGTATCCAAATCTCTCCCATTTATAAGAGTATCAGTCATATTGAATTAGGACCCACCCTAATAGCCTACATTTAGCTTGATTACCTCTGTAAAGACTATTTCCATAAGGTCACATTCTGAGACACTTGGGGTTAGGACTTCAACACATCTTTTGGAAAGGACACAATTCAACCCACAAACATCAACTTAGTTAATTTCCCTAAGCTTCAGTTTCTTCATCTGTAAAATGCAAATAGTACTGTCTGCAGCATTATTGAGAAGAGTCAAAGAAATAAGCTATAGAAAACCAACTAGCATAGCAGTTGGTGTATCACAGGTGCTCAAATATATATAATTTTCCCTTTCATTTACATTTCTCCCAGATATTTACATCTCCTTGGTGTTCACATAAAGCATGATGCAATTTTATTTCCATGTATTACATTATACTGAACCTGCATATCTATTTGTCTGTCTAGCTTGCTACTATTTTTGAGCTTAGAGACTGTCAGAGTAATTTTTAGATACCCAATATAAAAATTAGTCTACTCACTAAGGATTTATTGATTAAATAGAAGGAGGAATGAACAAATGGATGGATAGATGAAACATGCCTATGCTTTACCAAAATTATCTCCTTTCAACCTCAATTTCTCTTGGTGGGTCAAAGTTTAGGTAGTATCAAAGTAATCTTAGGAATATACATGTTTTCCTTTGTTATTTCTTTGTTTATACTCTTTTCTCTTCACTAGTTTCCTAGTTAACTGATTCAGACCTTCAGATCTTTTCACTCTTCTATGAGCTTGGTTATTTAAAATCCTAATAGTATCCACTGCAGTTTGCCAGGAGTTTCCTTTTAGAATATCTGCCAAAATAATTCATTGTTCTCTCAGGTTAATTCACCTTCAAAGACATCAACACTCTATGTGGGAGGGTGTATGGGGAGAAATCTCATCAGTAGTGTTGCTGGTTTTAATTCAGATGTCTATCAATCACAGTTAAATGCTATCTCACACTCTCTGAGATGGCGGAGATACGCAACCAATTTACATTTTGCAATAAAAATTATTTCTTTCCCATTTACTATATTTGGAAGAAAAATCTATTAGGTTCACTGATTATTTATGAGTAAAAGGACTGAGAACAGCATTGTAATAGAATTTTTAAACACACCCATATTCTTGTAGTAACGACAGAGGAAATGGACTGATTTTTCAATAAAGATTGCTTTATAATAATGACCTGCAGTTCAAAATCCAGGCTTCATTTAGGGACATGAATCAATTATCCATAATACTGGAATAGCCTGAAATAATCTTGTATTATCCTGCTTACAAATCTGAAGTTAAGGGAGGAAAACCTCACCCCTTTCCTATGTAAAGGGGTGTAAAGCAATCTCAGTTTTATATTTTCCAAAAACATCCAAAGAACCATCTTAACTCCACGTTTTTTGGTCCAAATAAACAAGGCCAAGAAAAGGTTTGGTCAGCTAATTAAATTTATCTACACTTTTAGCAATATCACTGTTTTCTAGTTCCACAAAGTTTTTTTGTCCAGTTCACTGAACTTTGAATTTGATCCACTCACAAAGCTGATCCTCCCGACTGCTATTTAATAAACCTAAGAGACTTTAAAAGATATATTAGGAAAAGAGCAAGGTAATACAGAGACAGTTTCCATATTAATTCATTGTTTATTTTATGGGTGCCTGCTATATATGCAAAAAACTCTGCTGGGAATTATTTACGGGCATCTAGGTGGTATAAAGAATGAGGTGGAGCCAGAAAACTAGACATGGCTTTTACCTTAGATAGATAAAACGTTAAACAGAAAACTACACAAATTATAGTGGATTAAGAATCTTATATACAGTGATATTCTGGTAAATGTACAACAACCTGCTCTCTGGAAAATAAAAGGCCCTGATATGCAGCATTTGTTGATTTCCATGGCATAAAATATTCCCACCATTGCCAATTTCAAGCTGTCAACATGAAATTACTGAACCTGGAATTGGGAAGAGAAGAACAATCGGACCTTGTGAGTTGGGGTGAACAAACTGCAATGCACCACTGCTTAGATATAAATGTGTAGAGGGAATGATGATTTTGCCAGATATAATATGAAGGAGTCTATATAGAAAATTCTATACATCCAAGAGAATGGTAGTCAAAATTATCATTTTGAATATCTACATTTGCATAGTCATCCTGGTAATACTGATGTTATTAAAACAGTAATGACTTTCTCTTTGGAGCTCATAATAATTGCAACAAAGTACATATTAGGTAATATTAAATTACATAGAACACATACTATGCATTTGACACAGTGCTATGAACAGGCGATTCAGAGATGAGTCGGGCATTGCATCTGCCTTGACATACGCGAGGGGGTCACTAGTAGTCCCAGTAGGTAATGGGACAAATAGTAACATGGAGGTAAGCACCTGTCCTGCAGTACAGAGAAGGGATATTTAGCTTAGTCTGGTTCAGGACGGCTTTCTGGGAAAAATAGTGCTGCCAGAGCCACTTTATGAAACAGATTCTGTTACTTTAGAGTCATTCTAGTATTGCCAACCACACCCGGCCCTCATATTTGAAGTGATGTCTGAAGACTTACTTGAAGATGAAGCAAGTCCATGATATTGTGAGGATACTAAACAGAGGCTGAAAATCAAATAGAAATTTAGATCATATATAAGATCCTTAATGAACCTAAAGCCATTTGGGGGGGATGGTGAGATGGAGAGGTTGGTGGACCAGGTAATTAACAAGTTCCATGTGTGAACTTAGTGAGCTTTTAGTCAAGTCATTTTTCCCTTATCTGTTTCCTTATCAGTGAAATAAATGGTTTGGGCTGGATAATAACAAAATAACAGCTATTTTTATTGTGTGATTTCAATGTTGTTAAGTACTTCACATACATTAATTCACTTCTCTCATCAAACCTATAAAGTGGATATCTTTCTTTCTCTTTTTATATTCAAGAAATCTGAGATGACTGTAAGCTACATAAAATCCCCAAATTCAGAATGGACAGAAGTAGAATTCCAATCTAGTTCTTCCTGACTCAAATCTCTTAGACATCTCCTGAGGTAGTTCCTAGCCTTAATGTTTTTGGATCTCTGAGCCATCCCGGAATGTTCTCTTAATTACTGTATTGGCAATACAGCAAAGCCAGTGGTAACCAAGGATCCAGGCTGAGCCCTGTCAGGTACATGCATCCTTGTGAACGAGCTCTGGAAATGGCAGGGAATTTTGCCATCAAGTCTTCGCATTAACTTTTCAGCAATATTCCCCAGTATACTAGTTAGGAGGGAGGTCCATCTTCTCCTTGGCCTTTGAAAAGTGACCATCAGCTTGACTGCTCTCATCAGAGATCTTCCCATAGCTTCTGATATTTTCTTTTTATCTCTTCTGGGTTATTTATTTTTAAGTACTTAACACTTTTGAAACCTCCTCTTCTGAATGCATCTTAAATCTAGGGCTAAACAAGCTGAATGCTTCAATTTGTTACCCCACCTTCTATGCAGACAGCCAAAATATATTCTACAAATGAGTCATGTTTTCCCACAACTCTGGAATTACACAGGCTCTGCCCACTTCTGGGAGTGGTCCCATCCTTTTGCCCATTTTTTACATGGCTAAATTCCCTTTATTCTGTGTGATTCAGACGATCCTCTGAGAAGCTCCCAAAGGGTCCCCATGTTACCTCTGTTGTAACCCTCATCCTATTATATTACATGCTGCTTTCTCTTTCTCTCGTTAAGCTATAGGCTGTCTAAAAGCAGAGAAGAGTTTTTATTAACCTGATTAGCTCCTGCACCTGATACAATTCTGCACCTGGTAGAAGGAGAGGGATGGGAGGGAAGTTTAGGTGGGGTATGCTAGAAGGAGAGGGTGAGCATGATAGTGTGGCAGACCTTTCGGGCTTGTTGGCCAGGTAAGAACTATGGATTTCATTCTGACTGAGATGGAGAGCCACTTCAGAGTCTGGAATAAGATTATGACATGAACTGGTGATGCTTCAATTGAGAATAAAATAAATAATTGGGAAGAAGGGCAGCTTCAGATTGACAATCAAGTGTCTGGTAGCCAGCTGATAGAAAGGATGCACTGAAAGCGATGAAGTTCAGGAAAGGGTGATGAATTGACGAATGAAATATTAATAGCAAAACTAGACTGAATTTGTGTAAAGGAAAATTAAGACAAAGTCACTGTGATCAGTGCAAGATTGTGAGTGTATGTATGCATGTCTGGGTTTAGATATCAAGCCTGCACCACCTAGAGAACCTTTGACCATTTATTTTATCTTCCTCTTGGAGCCCATACTTTAAAACATTTTATTCACCAAAAAGAATTTACAATTAATTCATGCTACCATATTTTATTCACCAAAGCTGTAAGTAACCATCAATCTGAACTTCTGATTGTTGTGAGCAAACAAATGTCACCCCCTCCCAGAATCACCATTCTAGCCAAGAGCAAATCCAAGCAAGAGCAAATGAATCTCCGATTGTCATCAACCTGTGTTACCTAATCGCAACTATCATATGCTATCTCATGGGTTCTTTTAAATATTGAAAAAAATTTTACACTCCCTTTACTTCTTCGGTGGAATCCTAGGAATCTATGAACCATAGGTTTGAGACTCAATACGCATGTAAGCCTGCAAATGTATATATACCTGTGTCTTGTGTAATGCATTATATATCTTATTAAATCACATGTATGTAGTATGTATACAATACACTGTATCTCTAGAACATATGTGCATATTGTGCATATAATGCTTCCAAATAAGGTAACATTCACAGGTTCTGGGGATTAGGATGTGCATATATCTTTTGGGAACCACCACTCAACTCCTACAGATATATATATAGATATAGATAGATAGATAGATATTTATAGATATATATATAGATAGATCTAATATATATATCTCCCAATATATATATTAGGAAAGCGGATTGCAAAGGAGAGCTACCAGGCTGCATTACCTGTTAAGCATCTAGGATTATTATATTAATAATGTCGTCATCTTTTATTGGTACATGATTATGTGACTGAAACACGGGTTCCACTGGGACAATGAATGTATCACACATCTGCATCCAATCAGAAGATTCACGCCTGTTGTGTTTATATGTCTTATCTGTTGATCTGACAAAAACTCTGTGAGGAAAAGAAAATGTTACCCTTGCAGATAAACCATTCTCAGTTGGAGGAAGATTAGAAGGTAGGAAAGAGTAGAAAAAGTATGTCTGTGTATATATTCCCAACGATAGGGCAATATTTATGTATAAGGAGCCTGAGAGCAGAGGTTGCGAGAGAGCAGAAGACATGCCAGAGAACCACGAAGTTAACGTATCGGTATTAGAGAGGTCGGGATCTCTCGTTAGGTTGTTTCTCCTGGAGGATTGTCTTAGTGACATCTGTCTTTGAGTGCAGGGCTCTTTTACTGTCTCTCAAAAGCTCATTCCAAAAGGCTTTTATTAGACACCTACTAAATGCCAGATACTGAGATGAACAAATGAACACAACAGAGTCCTTGTCTCCAAGGGAACATAATAAAGCATGGAGTGGGCAGGGCTGAAGGCGGTGGTGGGGTCTCGGTGAGAAACATACACATTCATTACATTCAAATCTTAGTATATTATAATTTTCTCAGAAAATAAAAAGAAGGGAAGGTAGAAACAAAGAGCATTATCTAAAGACTGCTAAGGAACTTTAAAAATACATTCAAAATTCTGAAGTACCCTTAAATCTACTTAATATATAAAAATAGATATTGAATTATATTGGCCCTCCACGTTTGCTAAACATGAATTAATTTGAAAGCACCTCTGTAAAGCAGATAAAATAAATGATATTTATTGACAAATCAAAGACATTTAAGATTACTAGCTTGTTAATTTCAGCTACTCTTGCCTCTGACACTGGCGTTTCCAGCATTTACACTGGGCCATTTTGATGAAAGACACAACAGATAGGGCAGTTGAAACTTGAGTGTCTCTCAGGTGATTTTTCTAGCAGGTGACACATACTTTATTACTTTATTTGCTATCTCCAAATTTTGAGGATATTTATACATAAATCCAAGGGTTATTGTCAAGAGATTACCTCACTGGATATCTCGCTGGGGTATAAGTAGCATTATAGAAACAATGCTTGCCATTTGGGAGAAAAACCTTTGTAAAAGCTCTTTTTGTCTGTTTTCATTTCATCTTCTAGGCAGAGGCAAACCCACATTCCTAATGAGAAACAGATGTCAGTAAGTTTTTGAAAAATAAATATATGCCAAATACTGGAAATTACCTTTGTTAAAAATGACCACACACACAAAAAAATGACCACAATCAGGGTACAATGATTATAACATCTGACTTGGAGTTAGGAAATGTGGCATAAATTTTGAGCTTTGTCACATATTAGCTATGTGACCTTGTGCAAATCACTTAATCCTGCTTAAACATCGTCTTTCTCTGCTCAAAACTGGGTGAATTAGCATGGCACAGTTAGACTGATTAAAACACACTGTCACATTTGCAAGTTGAAAGGAATCGCACCAGATGAGGTTAAGGTAGGAGATAATCAGTTACTTATTATTCATAAAAAGAAGCAGTAAGTAATTCCAGGTGCTCGTTACTATTTTGAACACTTATAACTGCCAGTTAGAACCTTTATTTTGTCTGGCTGTTCTAGTAATTTAAGAATTACTTTGAGGAGTTGAGGTAGTTCGGCTAATGGGTGGAGAATGCTGGCTTGGAAGCAAATACCAGAGTTCACGTACAGGCTGTTCCATCTTTCCAGCTGTGAGACCTTGCACAGGTTATTTGGCTTCTCTGTACTACAGTGTCCTCATCTGTATAATGGGGATGTTTACGAGAATTAAGCAGCTACACATAACGTGCTTAGAGGCTTGTCTGGCATACAGTGCCAGCCCCATTAATGTCAGCTAGTAGTAGCCATGGTAGAACTAGGCTGAAACCCTGCTAACCACCGGAAGGTCACAGTTGATCACAGTGCAGCCTCCCACAAAAGCCCCACAGGGACCTCCTCTGGCCTTCTGGGCTCCAATTCTGTCCAGACCTGCTGCTCGTGCCATGCACGGACATAGAGAGAGACCGGGAGAGAGAAGACTGAGAGAGAGAGAGAGAGAGACAATGGTGGAAATAGAAAACATGCTATTGCATCACCATAGAAGGTAGAGTGCCAGCCCACAGCTCAAGACCTGGACTCTAGTGCTCTATCTTATCACCAAATGTTTGTAGGACTTGAAAATGTCACAACTTCTCTGCAGCTGTTTTCGTTCATCCGTATATTTGACATCATTATAATTACATGGAGTGTTTGTATTAGGTTTTACCATTTAGGTTTTACTAGAGCTCTGGAATCTAGCAGATATGGATTAAATCCTAGTTCTGCCATTTACTCCCTGTGTAATCTGGGCAATTTCGCTTAACTTCTGTATGCCCCAGTGTCTTCATTTGGAGAGTAGTAATTATGAAGTGTTCCTCGTGGAACTGTTAAAGATGTAAAGAAACTTGTATGGGTACCTATACATAGTTACAGAATCTGATAGCAGAAAATTTGGCTGTGGTGGTCCTCACAGCTTCAGAAGTATTTCACATGCTCTGCCTGTTATGACTGGTACCATTTACACATGATCCCACCACTACTAGAAACAATATTATCTGAGGTAAAAGCGAAATAAGACCACTACTGGTATAACTGTATCACAAAACAATACCACACACACACACACACACACACACAATAGAATATGCCCTAAAATACTAAGTGTGGTTATCAAAATGAGACAAAACTTGGGACAATGTTTCTTATTTATACTTTTCCACGTTTTGTCATCTTTCTACAAATGCTGTATCTTCAGTATTTGAGCAAATGGCATATGCAATACAAATAACTGTGAATAGGGTCCCATGTGAACACTGCCCATTTTGCAGTGCTATTCAGAGTCGAGTAAACTTGCTGCTCCCTGCCTTCTGTCTGGCACCTGCAACAGGAGGGATTTCTCCTGAAAAGCCTAGGACTGCATGATAGGTTTTTGAAAATAATGATCATGATTCACCATCTCTTCTTACATGATGAAAGAGAGAGCAAATTATTAGACTCTTTCCTAGTAATATGAATAACAATGATCCTTTCAGGTCTGGTCAACAGTGACCACATCCTTACTACCCTTCCTGTCGTATTCTTGTTCCTCTCCAATCCCTCTTTCACATATAACCCCCAGGTCAGGTAACTATTTTCCTCTGAACTTGAAATTGATTGCCCAAAGCATAAAGACAAGGAGGCTAATTTTTTGGCCTATTTTTCAAAAGTAATATGGATTTAAATCCCATTTTCAGCTTTTTATCTTATTATACTTTCTTTTACTACCATATTTTATTTTCTAGATATATATCCCCATACCTTTGGTCATTTTCTCCCTCTGACTGGTATGCATTATCCTTCTCCTTTTATTTGCCTGTGAAAATCCTTTTCATATCTCAGATTAACCTAACATACCATCAAAGAGTAGATTCTAAACTCATAAGTTAGATTTCAGGATACCCACCAAATGGGTCACATCAACAAAGAGTAAGGTCACCCCAAAGCATGCGGTTCTTGCTTCTCTCCACTCCCCAAGGAAGCCCATCACCTTAGCTTTCTTTGCCTTTTCTCACTACCTTGGGGCTCAGGAACTCTAATCACTTTGAACTTGGCAGCCAGATTTGGCTTGGTAAGATTTGGACTTTGAGGTAGGAAGCTTAGCTTGGGAATACTGAGACCAACTCACATACTCCAATCCAGCTTTTTCAACAAATTTAATTGGCAGTTATATGCACTAGCTTAAGTAAAATTAAAGTGGAACTTTGATTTCTCATTTGTCATTGTTCGTGGAGTATATAATTGCCTTGGAAGCCTCAAGGGAAATAGATTATTTATAAGACTTGGTTCTAGCGATCCTGGGTTCCTCTGGCCAAATACTATTTAATGGAAATCTAAAACTCTTCTTACACTTACACAACATGTTACTGAAGCTGGCATCTTGCTCTTGTTCACCTACCTCCTCCCTCAATGTGGCTGATGTATGAGGTACACTGGGTCCCAAGGTCAGTGCCTACTATTCTTTCTATTTTACCTGCCACTACCATGTAGCTGAACGGCTATACCGACTTGCCTTTCCTATTTCCTCTGACTTTGTGTTTTCTCTGATTTACCTGCCACTACCATGTAGCTGAACGGCTATACCAACTTGCCTTTCCTATTTCCTCTTTGTGTTTTCTCTGATTTTTTTGTTTCACTCTGAATCCTATGTTTCTCTAGAAAGAGAATCCCCCTCTACCCCCGGCCTCACCAGCACACACATGTACGCACATACATGCTCTATTTCAGTCCCCCACTTCTTTCCTTCATGGCAACTACTGCAACTTACATTTTTCTCTTTTTGCGTCTGTTTGCTTGATATTTCTCAGCTTTCCCCACTGGTACATAAGTTCCAAGAGGGCAGAAGGTGTGTCTTATTCACCTCTGCATCTAAAGTCCCCATTAGCAATGCCTCACATAGATAAGGAACACAAATAAATACATTTTCATGTGATATCAGGCACCCAGAGCTCTGCAGTGGGCAGCCCCAGATGTTTCAATCATAGTCATTTTGAGGGCAAATAAGATTTTCCTTGGTGTTTTTCTTTCTTTTCGCTCTAGAGATTCTGGGTGTACTTCAATCTTTCTTTTAAATTGTGGTATTTTTAAGTGTCAAATTCAGTGGCATTAATTACATCCACAGTGTTGTACAGCCATCATCACTAACTCCAAAATCTTTTTACCCCAAACAGCTACTCTTTACTCATTAAGCAATAATTTCCCATTCCCCCTTCCCCTGTCCCTGGTAACCACTAATCTACTTTCTGTCTCTATCAATATACCTATTCTAGATATTTCATATAGAATCACACATTTGATTTTTTTGTGTCTAGCTTATTTCTCTTAATATAATGTTTTCAAGGTTCATCCATGTTGTAGCATGTATCAAAACTCCATTTTTTATGGCTGAATAATATTCCATTCGACAGAATACCACATTTTGTTTCTCCACTCATTTGCTGATAGACACTTGAGTTATGTACACCTTTTAGCTGTTGTAAAATAATGCTTCTACAAATATTGGTGTACAAGTATCATTTTGAGTCCCTTCTTTACTTTTGGATACATACCTAAAAGTGGAATATTTGGGTCATATGGAAACTCTACGTGTAACTTTTTGAGGTACCACCAAAACTGTTTTCCACAGCAGCTGCACCATTTTACATTGTGGTGGGTGTAATTTAGATTGGCTTTAGCTTTAACTGAGAGTGTGAGGTGGGGATGAATTAAACAGAAGCTTGAAGCAATTCCTCATATATATGTCTAAAATTGTCAAGCAGTTAGACAAAGTGAAATATTGCCACCTATGACATTTGAGTCAGTGGCAGTTATAAGCAAAGACATGACAAACCAGCAGAGGTATTCGAGACCTATTTTAAGCAGGAACCCAGGAGCTGAAATACCCATGCGCAGAAGTGTGTCTACAGATAGAGTTACAGTTACAGGTATAAATATAGATATAGATAAGTGGCAGAACGTATTTTATTTCAGTTTCAAATAAAAGTCCTAAATCCCATGCAACCTGAAATCTAAGAAATGCTTTGGAATTCCTGGTTTCTGTCCTTTTTGATGGCTAGGGGATGGTGAGGGAAAGAAAAATTCAAAGTCTTCCTGACTCTTAAGGATTAAATCTTCTACCAGAATGAGCACACATCCTAAACAAGTAAACACCTCATGTAATATTTGGAACAAAACGGTTTCCTTATAAATAGGAACACATTTTTTCCCCAGCCACTTGATTTTTCCATGTGACACACCTGCTCCCGAAGAGATGAAAAAGATTAAAATCCACAGTATAGAGTCTCATAACAATGAAAAGGGACTGGTCCCCATTGTGTGCACAACTCAATTTCAGGTACAGGGATAAGTGGATGAACTCCCTGGGGACTCATAAAAAAAGACTCATTTTTAACAAGTCCTTCACCTACTCTGTAGGTGAAGTATTGTAACTGCATAGCTTGTACTGTAACTGCATAGCTTGTGTGGATGTCTGTACCTTTATTTATTTATCTATCCTGTTTCCTCTCATGTCCTACTGAAAAAATAAGCCAAGTAAAATTAACACAAACAAATTAGAAGGCATGTAGATTTTTTGCACTTTAAGCTTTCCCTCACTGTTGGAACAGTCTAAACTTTTCTATCTGTTTGATTGACAGTGTGAGCAGTTCATTCACGTACCTTCAGGACTTTAACCCAGGTGGCATACTATACTCAAAAAAGCACTGAGGTTCACAGCCTTGGTTTTTATCCTGGTTATGTTTCTAATTAGCTCTGTGATGCTGAATGAGCCACCAAAATCTTTCTGGGCTGTGTTTCCTTATTTGTAAACTGAGGAGCTTGAACTAGGTTGTTGGTTTAAACGTTGGGTTATCTCAGAAGTTAAAATTAGATGTGAGGGGTTGGTAAATTGGTGGGGGCTGTGGGCTTCTTATCTTTACTTCAGACACAGTGGTTTTACTTTTATTTATCCTGTGCTTTTGGAGTCTGGGCACAATTTTGTTTGAGGAGAAGAAAAAGCTCTCTTACTGGAGGTAGTAGAGGAGAACCTATAAATATGAACTATTTAGCAATAATAAATTATTTGTTATCCAAGTATAAACTTCTTTAATTCACTTAATATAAACCAGCCAAACTGACAGCATCTACCAGTTGGGGGTGCTGATGAGCAGTGATCAGTAAGTGCCTTGCTGTAAGTGTGCAAAGTGAGATTCAGAGGATCGTGTGTCTACGTAACTTCCTAAAAGGACAAAAAGGAAGAGTTGCAGAGTGCTCAAAAGTTGAGATTGTGGAGTACAAGTCACAATTCTGTTCTTCAATAGTTTTCTTTGTTTGTTTTTTGCATCAAGGTAACACATTAAATTATAAATTTACTTTAGTATAACTAAAGTAATGATAATGCTATATGGACAATTTACCGTCATCAAACAAATCCATGTTTATTATTTTCAAAAAGGGTCTGGCTTATCCTGAGGAACTTCTTTGCTCCCTTATATTTTGTGGAAATAACTTTAGGCTAGAAATCAAGATCCTCTGACTCTGGTCTTGGGTCCCTAAACTAACTTTACAGTCAAAGGCTGGCATTCCCGCTCTAAGCATTTATCCTATATTTCTGTACATTGTCACTTTTTGCCACGGCTTAATTATATGAATATAATAAATTAGAACAACAATAATGTAACAGCAAATGTCTAAAATGTTGGCATCATGACTATATAAGAAAAAGACCTACAAGACCTCTCCATAGGAATAAGACGACAATAGCATACTTCATTGCTGATATCTATCTATCTATCTATAGGAATAAGACGACAAAAGCATACTTCATTGCTGATATCTATCTATCTATCTATCTGTCTATAACAATCTCAAGTTAGTCTGTCTCTAATTAGGATAACACATCATCTCCTGATATTTTCATCACGTGAATATGTTAGATTTATAATCCTTAGAGTTGGAAACATCCATGTTGTTCATTATGTCCAACACCTTGCTTAACACAAAATCCTTTCCATAGCACCTCTGACAGGTCATAGCTAAATTCAGAACAGACAATTCCAGCTTATAGGAAGGATATTCTGCTGTTAAACAGATCAACGTGTTTTCAAAAAAGAAAAACAACAACAAGCAAACAAAGAATATTTGATAAAATGCCCTTCCTTGGATCTGGGTCATACCATCTTAAGACACACACTAAGCTTTACCCACTGACCCCATCATCCACATGCCAATCCTTCAAATGTTAGATGGAGGCTAACGTGTTCCCAGGGCTGCCTACGTGGGCATACAATCTGGGAGTGTGACTTAGAATGGCAATATGCTTGGTTTAATTCTTTGCTGTCACTGTCCTGATAGTCTTAATGATTTCTGAACAATGATCCCACAACTTTATTTTGCAGTGGGCCTTGCAAATTACATAGCTAGTTCTGTATATTCTCTTAAATTATGTATTCTCAAACTCAATAACCCCAGTTCCTACATTCACAATGACTTGAACTAAATAGCTTGTGTTCGCTTGTCAATGACCATGTAGGAAAGTGGTACTCAGAAATAAGCAGAGTGTCCCAGGTGTGGTTTGATCAGTGAGAAAATTAGAAGCAGAATTACATTCCATGGTGGATATCCGCTGGGTCTCTCTGTCCCTCCACTCCAGGTCCAGTCTCTATACCCCTGCTCTGTGACCAAGAAGGCTGACGCCTGAAGCGGGCAGCGACTGGGATCCCTTCTTGCTTGGCTTCTAGTTGGGCTTGGCTAATGGGAGGCAATAGGGGACTAGGGTGTAGGAGAGAGAGTGTAGGATATTTCTTTCTCCTCCTTTCCCATTTCAAAGCTGCACCTCTAATAGGAGCTGCATCCCTTCTTGAGTAGACTTCCCACTGGTTGGTCCCTCTTCCACAGCTCCATATCTCACTGGGCTTGTATTACTAGTCCTCTCCTTGTCCCATCAGCTCTAGTGGGTGGTACTGGTTTGCAGTTGTCGCTGGTCCCTTAACCCTGATCACACATCACTATGTAGTCCCCTCATTAAAGTATTTTCATTTCAACCTTATGAGGTAAATTCTGCCAAGACCCAAAATGATAAACCATATGGCATGTAGAGACCATGCATCAATTAATGTAACCAGTTCGCATATGTTTTTGGAAATTTCTCTGGAAGGCTAAAGTTGACTTTCTTTGATTCACTCAGTAGCTGACCTGTCTCCTTGCATGTTTTCAATCACCATCTGTAGGCTGATAATACTCAAATCTCTATCTTTGGGACAAATTGTTTCCAGAATTCATTCATTTAAACAAATATGAAGAAACAGTTATTATATGCCAAGCATTCTTCCAAAAGCTGGGGATACAGTAATGACCAAGCACATAAAATTCACTTATCCTAATGGAGCTTATATTCTTGTGAGGAGTGACATAATAAACCAGAGGCCTCTGAGCAGCTAAATGATATGACTGACACAATTTAGAAGAATCATTCGGGCTGCTGTATTGAGAACAGACTGCCAGAAGCCAGGGGCAGAAGCAGGAAGAACAGTTAGAAAAATCCAGGTGAAAGGTCATGGCAGCTCTGACCAAGGTCATGGCAGCTCAGACCAAGGTCATGGCAGCAGGGTTGCTAAGGCTAGTTCTGGGCCTCAGCACCCATCTTACCGACTCTATTGCCTCATTCCACTCAATCCTAAGGTAGGATCTGTACCCTATCTGCACTTTACTTGTTTACTTCAAACAAGGTATGAACACTTTGATTAAAGGTCAATAATGCCCACTTCAGAAGGACAAGGAAAATAATGTTCCTTTTGCTTAGCAATACGTATTACTTTTTCTCTTCCCAAACATAAGGAAGTGAAATTATAACTGGCTGCCTAGGGACCATGACAAAATTAAAAATACAAGGCAAATGAAAAACATTTTATTGAATTAGTCATTGAAAATTGTCGAAAATGAAATAAAAAGATTATCATCTTTAATTGGTCTCAGTGTTCAGGTAAGAGTAAGAAAATATTCAGATAGTCAAAGTTTCCTCAATAAGATTTATAATGGCTTTTCAAAAATCAGCTTTTAAGAAAAAGAGAATGTCCACATTTTTCAGAGGATAGAATAATTGATAATTATAATATTTACAACATCGGGTATGGCTAGCACCGCCTCCTCTTGATAGAATAAAAGATCTTAATCTCAAATTCTGTTGAGAGCAAAAGAAATGTAAAAGAAGCAGCAGCAGAGGAGAAGGAGGAAGAAGAGGAGGAGAAGAAATATCAACAGCTATTCTCTGAAGCAATTCTCCAAAGTGCCCTGTAAAGCTTCTCTAAAATAACCTCAGGTGTGGGTGTGCACACACACTGTAGAGCAATCCACTCCTCACAGGACCTCGGTCTTGAACCCACAAAAACATAAGCTCCATGAGGGCAGCTCCCTGGTCTGTTCACTGTTGATCCCAAGCCTAGAATGGCTCTTCACCTCAGCAAATACTGTACAATGAATAAGTAAATCTGGCCTCTCTGCTTGAAATAATTAGATATTTAGCACTTACATTTCAACTACTTAATATTTAATTAACAGTTAAATATAATGATGGCACTGTTTACGTATTTAAACCATTTACACTAAAATGCTATGAACTATCGCTTTCCTATTTCCTGTAGCCTTTCTTTTAGCCTTCCTTTTCAGAAGGCTAGAACCTTAAGGCATACCATATTAATTCACTTTCAGGCTCATGGTGTCTTGAATAAAGAAAGCCCTCTTTATCCCTCAATGGTTTGGAAGAGCTTAGCTGAGTCCACCAGGACAGAGGAAGTACCAAAAGGAAGGAAGTCAGGATAGTGGTCCAGGAAGCTCTGTCCTCCACTTGGCCCTCCCCCAGTTCTACTAGTTCTTTGCACAAAGCCAAATACCCCAGAATTGAAAAGTCAAGCTTTCAGAATTTTTGGCAGCAGGAATGCATTCTAGAAGTAAGACCTCAGTGTTAGGTTGTTTTGACTATCTGGGAGAAGGCATCATTATTTAGAATTTGCAATGTGAATGCTAACCCAAAAAAAGACAGAAAAGGAAAAAAACCCTCAGTTTGAAAGCTGCCCATACTTGTCATCATTTAGAAAGATTATATTTTAAAAGGCCTAAATGTTTTAAATAGAAATTTTTCTACCACAAAAGACTTAGTATTTTATCATAAATCTGGCATTTTTCAGGCCACTGAACTTAATTTAAATGGGCCAAACTTTGTCTCTTGGCAACCAGAATCCACACGAATTGGTAGGCGCTGTCTCTGGAGGAAGTCCATGCTCCTCAATATTTACAAGCTACAGTGTTAACTCCTCCATCTTTCCTCCAGCTAAAGGCTGGCATTATTATCGAAAACACCACAAAGTTAAGCCACCAACATAGTCAGGAAGGATTTTCACTCTTTATTTTCTCTTGTTTTCTTTGTTGATTTTGTTGGCGTGTGTGTGTAAATTGACTTTAATGAAATGAGAGTGAGATTTAAATTTCTTGAAAACATTCTCCAAGACACTACTTATAGTTCAAATGAAGTCTCTAATAAATGCACATTATATCAAGTGCTTCCTGTTAAAATCGAGGGGAAAATATACTTAAAAATACGATCTAAAAACTTCCCTCAGTCATTGGGATTTCATTTCAGACCCAGGTTCCAGGAGCCCACTCTCACTCTGCCTCCCAGACTACTTGGTTTTTGACTCAGAAATGAAGATGTAGTTTTGATGAGGGTTACTACCTGGGCTTGTGACTGTCTTCTAAGAGGTTTGTGACTTCTCTCAGGATTACGTGCAGCACGTCACGTGGATGGGCACATGTACATTTTCCTGGGCTGACAGTCCATCAAACTCTTAAAAGAGCCGTGAGCAAAAATGATGAGACACTTTAGTGTGGATAAAAGCACGTAAGACCAGAATTTAGCAATTCTGGATTGTAACTGTAGTAGGGTGCTCACAAGTGATGTAAATGTGAAAAATCACTTCCCTTCTGGGCCTTCATCTGAAATGAGAATAACAGGCTGTAACAGTGATTCCATGCTGTGGGCTACAATCAACTGTAGCACCAAAAAGAGGAGTTGTGAGTGTATGAATCCATATGTGCACCAAGCTCCATTTATGGATTGACAATTGATCTCACACATACATGTTTCTAATGAATGGTGATTGTACTGCAATTAATAAAATACAAAAACATTTAAAAGCATCCCTCAATTCAGTCTAGTTTTTGATCACTACATGTTTTCTGAATCAACAAATACTGAAAAAAAAATGACAGCTAAGTGAGGGCTTTGACACAACATACTGGAAGAACTAGCCCAGATAACCCCTAAGCTATGTACAGCTCAATAAGCATGATGTTCAAACATTTAACTAAATATTCCAAATGTAAGACCTATAATTTGGGGTTTTAAATTTAAAGTTTCTGTTTAACATACATTGATATGACTCTAAATTTTAGACCATTTGCTAGCATGTGATTTTGTTGATTGCAGTAAAAGGATATTAGGAGTTGTAGATGGAAACTTTTTTTCCCTTAATGTTATCTAGAGGTGTGTAACTATGTTATATACATTCAAGAGTTTATTTCTTAGGTACTTTGGTTGCTGAATATAAGATTGAGTGTCAGACAAACCTAAGTTAACACCCTAGCTCTTCTCCTAGCCAAAAAAATGACTAAGTAAATAAACATTTCTAATTTCAGTTTCATCATGTGAAACTGAGATGATAATAACCAAATCATGGCATAGTAGTTGCTCAAAAATTAGACTCTACAGCCTACCTCTAATAGGTCCTTTGTTCTGGATTACTGGTTCAATCTCTACTTCCATGGATATATGTACCCAACTAAAACACAAGTAAGTTCTTGTACTCAATTATCCTTTTAAAATGAAATTGTAACTAGTTAATTACTCATATTAATAAAACCCAATAATGAAAAAGATGATTTCTAAAGCAAGACTTAAAGAAAACAAACAACCATGTACAATTTCCTTTACCACTCATCTTTAACCATTGTTAAACATGAACTAAATACTGGTATTACACCAAATGTAAAACAGACAGCTAGTGGGAAGCAGCTACATCACACAGCGAGATCAGCTCGGTGCTATGTGACCACCTAGAGGGGTGGGATAGGGAGGGTGGGAAGGAGATGCAAGAGGGAGGGGATATGGGGATATATGTATAGGTACAGCTCATTCACTTTGTTATACAGCAGAAACTACCACAACATTGTAAAGCAATTATACTACAATAAAGATGTTAAAAAAAAAATACTGGTATTATGCAAATTTAATTAGGAAATTCATTTATTCAGACTCAAATTTTCCTATGTATACCAAAAGCAAGATCAAAATTTTGAAGTCATTCTAATTTATCATGAAAAATTTTTGTTCAGGCTAATGGTCTACTTAAAGCTACTAAAGAGCCTGACAACATAATTTGGGTTTATAAATGTTTCTTTTTGTGACATTGACATCTTGTCTCTTTATCAGTAAGTATTTTATGACCTGGTAAAGTTAGCCTACATTTATCAACGAGACTTCACAAGTTCTTATTTTTAAATAGGTTACAAAGGATTACAAATTAACTATATTTATCATTTGCTAGTGCTATAAATGTCTTCTAATTAAATATAAATAATCTGATCAAGAGAATAAAAAAGAATAAAAAATGAGAACAAACTTCCCCAGTTCATCTGGACTGATTCATTATATGTATAAGTGATACATGCATTATTCTCACCCACTTCTGTTATGTTTAAACACACCCAGAATCTTAGTTTGTTTTATTACATGAGTTTTCCTTAAAATAAGATAATTGGGTCAGAGTTGTATTTCAAATAAATAACTTATATATAAATAGCTGAATAAAGTTGTTAGACACAAAAAAGAGACTATCATCTCTCCAAACTTTACTGCTGTCCATGTTTGTCAAGACCTCCCCAAATAAGACATGCCAAAGAAGGACTGGCTGTATTAACTCAGGGAAAGAGAAATGATGCTTAAATTATAATCTGGCACAGTACCCAAAGGAAAAGAAACACAACTTGGATTATTTGGCCCTCAAGTATGATTTCATGTCATATGCTTAACTCTTTGAAGGTAGAGAACAAAAGAAAGTAGACAAGTAGACATAAAAGCCATTTCAATTATAGATGAAATGAAATGGTGGTAGGTTTTTTTTTTTTAAAAAAAAAAAAAGGTTAAAGAGTGTGATTTCTGATTTAATTATTTCTAGCCGTGAAAATTTAGGCCAAGTACATTTAGGATATTGTTCTAATGAAAGAATGAGAAAAATGCTATTATATACACAACAGATGTATAGATGTGCTATAATGCTACAGATGTACTCTTCTTGAAAGTAGTCAAAGAACAAATTGAAAACGTTTCCTGAAAATAATTCAGTTAAGAAAAATCCAAGAACTTTAGAATATAATAGGCACTGTAAAAATAAGCATTATAAACAAATGTGATTGAATATATTTTATTCATTTAATAACTCATTTAAAATTTATTTTATGGAAGTATGATTGATTTACAATGTTGTGTTAATTTCTACTGTACAGCAAAGTGATCCGGTTATACATATATATACATTCTTTTTCATATTCTTTTCCATTATGGTTTACCACAGGATATTGAATCTAGTTCCCTGTCTTGTTTATCCATTATATATATAATAATTTGCAACTGCTAATCCCAACCTCCCAATCATTCCTCCCCCATCACTCCTCTCCCTTGGCAACCACAAGTCTGTTCTCTCTGTCTGTGAGTCTGTTTCTGTTTCTTATATATTTTAATATATTATATATATATATGTTTCTTAAATATTTTTAAGTATGTGCTTTGCAGGCAAAGTTCTGGTTATACTGCAAAGGTGAATGAGATAGATTCTATTGTCAAGGAATCTTCATCAAAGTAGGAGAAATGACCTTGCTAACAATGAACCATACAAAATTAAAACTAAAGCAAACAGACAGAAAAATATTATCAGTAAATCAAAAGGGAAAAAAACAGTGCTAATTAGGAAGATGGAGAAAGCACCAAAGCAGACACTGGTATTTAATCTAGGTCCCCTTGATAAGTAGAATGTAAATAGACAAGGAAGGAACCTAGAGCAGGCCTGGAAAACCAAGGTGAGGAAACAGCGTGAGCAAAGACAGAAAGGTGCACATTCTTAGCCCTCATCTGGGCTCTTGAAGACATAAGTTGCAGTTGTTATTGCTGTTGTTTTTTCCCCCTGTACTAGCTCTATATTATAACCTGAGAATTGTATTGTGTATAACATCATACCCCATCTGAGGAATAAATACCCTTATATCTTACTTCTATTGTCATTTGTGTTTATACAAAAAGTATGCTGAAAAATTCTTGAGCCTTTTTTCATGGTTCACATTTGAACTAAATTGGTAATACTGTTTAAATCTTCCCTTCTGTCTCCAGATACACAACACTGTGTATGTTGTAAGGGCCCACTACTTATTCCATTTATGAAAATGTCCTAATATATACACCCATCTATTAGGAGAAAGAGTAATAATTCAGTGCCTCCAAAACATATCCACCTGGATGGGCTTCAAGGCTGACCAGCCTCACCAAAGATTGAAACACATGATAATACCAGTGTCAGCAAGGATGTAGGGAAAGAATTATCATGAACTACTAAGGTGGGTGTAAACTGGCATGAGATTATTGGATGATAATTCATCCATCATATCAAAACCTCACTATTTTTATACCTTTCTGACACAACAATAAAATAATTATGTTTCAATGGAATAAGTGTTTTGATTCAGTTATGCTTCTAACAACTTATCCCAAGTAATGATTTAAGATGCATGAAGATTTGACTGCAAAAAATCATCTT
>NW_020172214.1:612770-642801 GCF_003031525.2 Neophocaena asiaeorientalis asiaeorientalis | reverse complement strand
AGCAATTATACCCCAATAAAGATGGTTTAAAAAAAAAAAAAAATTCAAAAGAGTTCACTGAGTCAATGAAAACTGGAGCAAATGATGATTTAAAATCACCATCATAATAAACTTTTCAGCAGAAAAAAAAAAAAATCATCTTATGTACATATATATGATATATATATATCACAGAATATTTAGAAATAAAATAAATGCCTAGAGATAGTTGTGTTAGGGTCATCTGTACCATACTGACATACTACTATGCAGATATTAAATTACAATGTATATACCTATAATTAGTGACATGGAAATGTTCGTGATATGTGTAAGTGATGCTTATTAGAGTTCCTTGCATAGTGACCATTTGATCTTGCTTAGCTATTGTTATCATTCTATTAGTAGCAAAATGTAAAATATATAAATAATAAGCAAGTTTCATATCTATATATACAGGATGACCATAGAGAGATAAATAGCCATATAAATAACATGTTAGGTGTCGTTATATTTATGTCATGATATTACAGTGATTTAAAAATCATTCTTTGTTTTATAAATAGCTGGTACTCTCTAGATATTTCCTAAGGTTACCAATATTTTTAAATCACGTTGGCTCACTTCAAATTGACATCCACTCTAGAAAAAGCAGTGTTTCATGGAAGTTTCAGTGCCCTGTTGATTCTTTAGATAAAAAGTCTTTTAAAACCTGATGTTGCCAAAATGCCAGGTAGGCTTTTCTTAAAGACCGCCTAAACTGTTAACATTTAATTTGCAATTACTTACCTACTTGCCTTGACTCATGTGTCTCTAAATCATGTAGATGACCTTTTTACAAATCAATTTTATTTGGAAAAACATACTCTTTGAGATTCCTTTAAGTTGTCTCAGATACAAGACTCCCAAATGGGCAATCCAGAAAGGTCATTCATAGGTAATTAACATTTAAACTTTACTTATTACTTCCTATCTTTTAATAAACTAGAAAAATTGAGAGGTTTTCAGAAAATACCTCACCTCTGAAATTCAAATGTTTTGGGCCATTCTTTTTGCTAAGCACGTGCTTCGATTTGCCAGTGGAAAAGAAATGTGCCTTTTTTTCCCTCAACTAACATCTAACTAAACGCGGGGCTCAAGAATAAAAAATTAAGTAAGTCCACAAGCTAGTGTTTTTCTATTTGTCAAATGTCTTTGCTACCTTATCTGTGACTCTCCTGTCTCACTGTTCATTGCCAAACTTCCTTTTCAACTGTTTGTACTTTCTCATTTCTCAAAATCCATGAACATGCTATTCTTTGGACATTTCACCTCACTTTTAAAATTCTTTCATTAATGTTCTCATGTATCATCCCATGTCATATATTCCACTCAGTTTCACTTGTTGGATCTATTTAGTTTGAGTTTTAAAATCAGTCTAACACCACACAATGGCCTCGGTCAAACTTGACATTTTTCCTAATCCTATTCATTACTCACTCTTGCATTGGATCCAAATCACAAAACCTAGAAATCATACATGTGTAAAAACAGTATTTAATTCATTCATTTCCTTATATATAGGCTGCCTAAACTGCTCCAGGGAGATAAGAATAAAGCCTCTTTTAAAATATCCTTCAGAGATTAAAATCACTACTTCTTTCAGTAAGTGGCTTGGAACATCTATTACATGTGCTAGGCATTAAAGGGAATATAAAAGTGCACCAGACCTGGACCTATTAAAATAAAAATGTACCCTGAGATACTAGCAAAAAAGGAAAGGGCTTTTCAGGTCTAGGGTAATAAGATTGGTTTTTATCTTACTGATAATTTTCTTTTTCTTCTTTTAAAAAGGGGCTTAACATAATAAAAGTCATGCTTCCTTTAGCATGACTAAAAAAAAATAAACCAAAAGAAAACAAACAAACAAAAAGCCCTTCACTTTACATTGCCCCACAGCTTGCTGCTTGTCTAGTTTTTCCTAGCTTATCAAAACAATTACGGGAGGCTTTATTTTTTATTCTTGCATTGGTCTTTGAATAAGGAAGGATTTTCAAACAGTGACCCGCTATTCTATGCTAATAGGGTTCACAATAAAGTCTACAAATTTGTCATACTAGGACCTAATGCCCAAATAAAGAATTTGGATAATTAAAGAAAAGTAACAGGAGACTCAAGTTATCACATAAAACAATGAGATAGAATCATGCTAAATGCAAAATTATATCCAGTATTATACTCATGTAGCACACCATGATTTACAGAAAAATAGCATCATCAACACAATAAATGATTTTATTTAAATTTTATTGGCTGTTAATCTCATTGAAGCTTTATTTGAAAATCTCTACTTATAATTGAATAGGCATTATAAACATTAGTATTTAATTCATAATAGACTGCTTTTATATTTTAAATATTATTATAAGTTTTAAAAATTTAAGTTAGTGGTAAGGTCCCAGGTGAATGCTTTTCCTTTTAAAGGAGTTGAACATTAAGTCTGAAAAACACTGGGCTACAGAAACAGACCACCAATATGCAAGATGCTTTGCCAAACTCTACAATTTAAAGCTCTGGTGAAAGAAAGGGAAGCGGCAAATTAACATATGTCAATTGCCTACTATAGGCCTACTACGTGCCAAACACTGTGCTAACTTCTACTGTAATTAACAACTTCATTTAACGTTCACATCAACACCATAAATCTGCAACTATTAATCTTCCCATATGACAAAAGAGGAAATTGGAGTATAGAACTCCAATTCTATACTATACTATAGTATAGTATAGTGACTTCACCAAGGTCCCAACCTAGGAAAAGACAGAGCTGAGATTCAAACTCTGATTTATTTTTCTACAAGCCCATGTTTTACTCCAAAGGAACTATTCTGGCTGTCAATTTTCAGGTTAGAGGGTGCCAAAAATAAGTGTATAAGATGACAAGTGTGAATAGACTAGTGGAGAGAGAAGATGACATGGATGATGATAAGAAAAAAAATATATATATATATATATGTAACGATCACTCATCCAATCCTTGTAATGACTTCCCATTTTGCAAATAAGGAAACAAGGCTGAAAAAGCTATATGGTTCTAAGACGTAAAGTAGGCGTTATTAATCATGCTGATCTAGCTCTAACGTGGCACTCTAGTTATTATGAGCAAACATGCTTCCAAATAAATAGGAAGGGATTCCTGCAAGCTGTCAATGGGGTTTAGGTGTTAAGTTCTCCCATTACTAAAGTGTGATGGGCAGATGCCCCTCCCCAAGAGCAAAAAGTAGATGGATCTCATTTCAAGTCTCACTCTTTCACTGGATTAATGGAAAGGGAGATGCTCTAATCAAAAACATTCAAGGAAATAGAAATTTTATAGGATGAATAACATTTATATGTAAACTAAATATAACATTTATATATAATAATATATATAATATTATATATATATAATATATATAATAAATATAACATTTATATATAAACTAAATATAATCATGTTTCTCATATGCTATTTTCTGTTATACTTTTCCGAAAAAGTTTTTTTAAAAACATACATTCTGGGCTTCCCTGGTGGCACACTGGTTGAGAGTCCACCTGCCGATGCAGGGGACACGGGTTCGCCACCCGGTCCGGGAAGATCTCACATGTCGCAGAGCGGCTAGGCCCGTGAGCCATGGCCACTGAGCCTGCATGTCCAGAGCCTGTGCTCCGCAACGGGAGAGACCACAACAGTGAGAGGCCCGCATACCACAAAAATAAAAAAACAAAACCAAAAAACATACATTCTGTAAATTGATACAGTCACTATGGAGAACACTATGGAGGTTCCTTAAAAAACTAAAAATAGAACTACCATATGACCAAGTATTCCCACTACTAGGCGTATACCCTGAGAAAACCATAATTCAAGAAGAGTCATGTACCACAATGTTCATTGCAGCTCTATTTACAATAGCCAGGACATGGAAGCAACCTAAGTGTCCATCGATAGATGAATGGATAAAGAAAATGTGGCACATATATTCAATGGAATATTACTTAGCCATAAAAAGAAACAAAATTGAGTTATTTGTAGTGAGGTGGATGGACATAGAGTCTGTCATACAGAGTGAAGCAAGTCAGAAAGAGAAAAACAAATACCGTATTCTAACACATATATGTGGAATCTAAAAAGGTCATGAAGAACCTGGGGCAAGATGGGAATAAAGACGCAGACCTACTAGAGAATGGACTTGAGGACACGGGGAGGGGGAAGGGTAAGCTGGGACAAAGTGAGAGAGTGGTAGTGTATATATGGACATATATACACTACCAAATGTAAAATAGATAGCTAGGGGGAAGCAGTCGCATAGCACAGGGAGATCAGCTCAGTGCTTTGTGACCAGCTAGAAGGGTGGGATAGGGAGGGTGGGAGGGAAGGAGACGCAAGAGGGAAGAGATATAGGGATATATGTATATGTATAACTGATTCACTTTGTTATAAAGCAGAAACTAACACACCATTGTAAAGCAATTATACTTCAATAAAAATGTTAAGAAAAAAATAAAAGTGAAGAGCCTGACATACAAAAAAAAAAAAATGCATACATTCTATGATTCCTGGAAAGACAGGGCTGGCTGATTAGTATAACATATATTTGGGATAGGGATAATTAAAAATAAAAATAAACTCCAACTAATCCTGATCTCTTTTGGCAATATTTAGATGACATAATGATTACATCTATTTTAAGGTTTTGTTACATCTTCCTCCTCAAAATAAATCCCACATTCCCTTTTTCTGACTACTGGCAGTTAGGAGGAACTGCTGATTATTAATGGATACAAGCAGCAAGACTGTAGGCAGTTGTGGAAATGGTCAGAAAGACCAGTGTTCAAATCCCATCTCAGCTACCTAGTAGCTCTGTGACTTGATTAGGTTACTTAAACTCCCTAAGATCTAAGTTCCTCAACCAGATAGCACCATCCTTGCAAGGTGAGTGCAGAAATTAAATATGACATATGTAAAGTATTTAACCAAGTGCCTGGGATTGGCAAGAAGTCAATATATAATGACTGTTGTTATTGGTCAGGAGACCATTATTTTAAGCATAAGTCAAAACTTAATGAATAAAAGCCCTTGTGGAAGGCAACAGAGGCTTGGCTATCAAGGCCAGTAGCAGTAAGACACACATCTGAGTCAACCAGCTCTTTCTCATTATCGTCTCTCACACTTTCTTCTGTTTACTATCATGTCAAAGAAAGAAACGAAAGTCATGAAAACATGAAAAACAATGTGAAATAAAATGGTGTTTAACATACAACCAGGAAAGCTGACATAACTAGACGAGACACGTGGTAAGAACATGTACTTTACACAAAGGATGAAAAAATATATTTTTAGCTTTTATGGATATTAAAGTCAGAAGTAAAGATCCCTACCTGTAATATTTTAACTTGCTAATTTTAAATCATACTTATGAATGGTAATAGAAATATCATTAATCCATTTGTTCACAAACAATTAACAAGCCATAGGCACCTAAAGAGCTCAATCACTTCATTCAGTCAGTTCGTTTTATTTGAACCAACTGGACTATTAAAATTTAAACCTACCATTGAGAGAAGGAGGTAGCTCAGACACAATTTATTAAATATTAGTCAGTTTGAGCATTAATGGTATACTTAACTCTTCTAGAATTGGAAGTACAAGTAGGGGGAGTTGGAGAAGTTCGAATCAGCAAGATTACTAAAGAAGGAAAGAGTAGTTCCAATCTTGGCCATACTATAATTTCTAATTTATTATAGAAGATAATAAATAAATGATAAACACACACAAACACACACACACACACACACAATTCTCAAAGTCATCTAAAAAGAAGAATGTTTATTTGGACACGAAATCTCTAAGAAAGAAGGTAAGTACTGAGCTTAATTTGAGCACAGAGGAACCAAGTTGCTTCAACCTTCATGCATGGAGATGTCCTCATAATTTCTTGTACCAAACATAGTACTTATATGCTTGCCTTTAAGGTGCTTAATATCAAACAGTAAGTGACATTATCATAATATTCTCTGAGTAGAACAAACACAACATGAAAGTAATCTGAGTATCTGATAAAGCAATATTTACACTTGCTGTTCCTAACAGTTCTCTCCTTTCATCATTTACAATGACTTGGAAATCTAATTGATAGATTTATCATGTTCAAAACAAACAATGACAACAGAGCTTTCTTTATTTCTGATATGAATTTGTATATCACCATTTATCAGTATATAATAAATGAACAGGAATATAATAAATGAACCAAACGAAAATCTTCATAGTAATGCTTCTTTTATCTAGCACCAGTATGTCTCAAACACTAAATTAAAGGAAATAGACTCTCTGGAGCTAAAAGAAAAAAATATTTCTAAACAAATTCTGTGCCACAAAATCCTTCAACTCTGCACATCTCTTTGGAGAGTACTCTCCAGACTCACATTAAGTATATGTCCTCTTATTTTATAAACAGATTTTAAAGCAAATCCAGTCCAAGCATACTGTGGGATAGAAGCAGAAAATTAGAAGGGATGGTTGTTAGAGTCACACACTGTATTTATAAGCAAAGGAAATGAATATGTGGACCAAATGGGGAGTAATGAATAAATCTATATGACATACAATCAGTGTCATTTACAAAAGGGGCAAACAGCTGCAATGACTCGAAAAATTTACACAGCGTAGTTGCAACAAAAAAAACATGATTTGTAACTCGGTAGGGCAAAAGAAAAAAGGAAAAACAGAGACAAAAGAATACGGACGGGACCAGCGCCTCTGGGAGGGAGCTGTGAAGGAGGAAAAGTTTCCACACACTGGGAAGCCCCTTCGTGGGTGGAGACCGCGGGTGGCGGAGGGGGGAAGCTTCGGAGCCACGGAGGAGAGCGCAGCCACAGGGGTGCAGAGGGCAAAGAGGAGAGGTTCCCGCACAGAGCATCGGGGCCGACCGGCATTCACCAGCCCGAGAGACTTGTCTGCTCACCCGCCGGGGCGGGCGGGGGCTGGGAGCTGAGGCTCCAGCTTCGGAGGTCAGATCCCAGGGAGAGGACTGCAGTTAGCTGCGTGAACACAGCCTAAAGGGGGCTAGTGCACCACAGCTAGCCGGGAGGGAGTCCGGGAAACGGTCTGGAGCTGCCGAAGAGGCAAGAGACCATTGTTTCCTGGTGCGTGAGGAGAGGGGCTTCAGAGCACCGCCTAAATGAGCTCCAGACACGGGCACGAGTCACGGCTATCAGCACAGACCAAGGAGCCTGTATGCAAGCACAGATCACTATCCACACCTCCCCTCCTAGCAGCCTGTGCAGCCCGCCACTGCCAGGGTTCCATGATCCAGGGACAACTCCCCTGGGAGAACGCATGGCGTGGCTCAGGCTGGTGCAACGTCACACTGGCCTCTGCCGCCGCAGGCTCGACCCGCATTCCGTACCCCTCCCTCCCCCAGGCCTGAGTGAGCCTGAGCCCCCGAATCAGCGGCTCCTTTAACCCCGTCCTGTCTGAGCGAAGAACAGACACCCTCTGGCGACCTACACGCAGAGGCGGGGCCAAATCCAGAGCTGAGCCCCGGGAGCTGTGCGAACAAAGAAGAGAAAGGGAAATCTCTCCCATCAGCCTCAGGAGCAGCAGAGTAAATCTCCACAATCAACGTGATGTACGCTGCATCACTGGAATAACTGAAAAGACAACGAATCATCCCAAAATTGAGGCAATGGACTTTGTGTGATTATGTCTGTGTAGCTTTGCTTTTACCATTTGTCCTAGGGTCTGTCTGTTTGTTTTTTGTTTGTTTGTTTGTTTTAAGGTATAAATTTTTCACGCTTGTTATCATTGGTGGATTTGTTTTTTGGCTTGGTTGCTCCCTTTTTTCTTTCTTCTTTCTCTCTCTCTCTCTCTCTTTCTCTCTCTCTCTCTCTCTCTCTCTCTCTCTCTCTCTCTCTCTCTCTCTCTCTCTCTCTCTCTCTGTCTCTTTGTTTCTTACTTTCTTTCTCCCTCCCTTTTCTTCTGAGCGATGTGGCTGACAGGGTCTCGTTGCTCTGGCTGGGTGTCAGGCCTGTGCCTCTGAGGTGGGAAAGCCGAGTTCAGAACACTGTTCCACCAAAGACCACCTGGGTCCACGTAATATCAAACAGCAAAAGCCCTCATAGAGATCTCCATCTCAACGCCAAGACCCAGCTCCACTCGATGACCAGCAAGCTACAGTGCTGGACACCCTATGCCAAACAACTACCAAGACAGGAACACAGCCCCACCCATTAGCACAGAGGCTGCCTAAAATCATAATAAGGTCACAAACACCCCAAAACACACCACCGGAGTGGTCCTGCCTGCCAGAAAGACAAGATCCATCCTCATCCACCAGAACAGAGGTACCAGTCTCCTCCACCAGGAAGCCTACACAACCCACTGAACCAACCTTACCCACTAGGAGCAGACACCAAAAACAGCAGGAACTATTTACCTGTAGCCTGCGAAAAGGAGACCCCAAACACGGTAAGTTAAGCAAAATGAGAAGACAGAGAAACACACAGCAGATAAACGAGCAAGGTCAAAACACACCAGACCAAACAAATGAAGAGGAAATAGGTAACCTCCCTGAAAAAGAATTCAGAGCAATAATAGTAAAGATGATCCAAAATCTTGGAAATAGAATAGAGAAAATGCAAGAAACACTTAACAAGGACCTAGAAGAAAAGAGCAAAAAAAAAACAATGACGAACAAAACAATAAATGAAATTTAAAATTCTCTAGAAGGAATCAATAAAGAATAACTGAGGCAGAAGAACAGATAAGTGACCAGGAAGATAAAATAGTGGAAATCATTAAGGCAGAGCAGAATAAAGAAAAAAGAATGAAAAGAATGAAGGACAGTCTCAGACACCTCAGGGACAACATTAAATGAACCAACATTTGAATTATAGGGGTCCCAGAAGAAGAGGAAAAAAAAGGGACTGAGAAAATATTTGAAGAGATTATAGTTCAAAACTTCCCTAATATGGGAAAGAAAATAGTCAATCAAGTCCAGGAAGCACAGAGAGTCCCATACAGGATAAATCCAAGGAGAAACACGCCAAGACACATGTTAATCAAACTATCACAAAGAAAAAACGTTAAAAGCAGCAAGGGAAAAACAACAAATAACATACAAGGGAATCCCCATAAGGTTGACAGCTGATCTTTCAGCAGAAACTCTACAAGCCAGAAGGGAGTGGCAGGACATAATGAAAACGATGCAAGGGAAAAACCTAAAACCAAGATTACTCTACACAGCAAGGATCTCATTGAGATTCGACAGAGAAACTAAAATATTTACAGACAAGTAAAAGCTAAGAGAATTCAGCACCACCAAACCAGCTTTACAACAAATGCTAAAGGAACTTCTCTAGGCAGGAAACACAACAGAAGGAAAAGACCTACAATAACAAACCCCAAACAATTAAGAATGGTAATAGGAACATACATATTGATAACTACCTTAAATGTAAATGGATTAAATGCTCCAACCATAAGACACAGATTGGCTGAATGGATATATAAACAAGACCTGTATATGCTGTCTACAAGAGACCCACTTCAGACACATACAGAGTGAAAGTGAGCGGATGGAAAAAGATATTCCATGCAAATGGAAATCAAAAGAAAGCTGGAGTAGCAATTCTCATATCAGACAAAATAGACTTTAAAACAAAGACTATTACAAGAGACAAAGAAGGACACTACATAATGATTAAGGGATCAGTCCAAGAAGAAAATATAACAATTGTAAATATTTATGCACCCAACTTATGAGCACCTCAATACATAAGGCAAATGCTAACAGCCACAAAAGGGGAAATCAACAGTAACACAATCAGAGTAGGGGACTTTAACACCCCACTTTCACCAATAGACAGATCATCCAAAATGAAAATAAATAAGGAAACACAAGCTTTAAATAACACATTAAACAAGATGGATTAATTGATATTTACAGGGCATTCCATCCAAAAATAACAGAATACACTTTCTTCACAAGTGCTCATGGAACATTCTCCAGGATAGAACATATCTTGGGTCACAAATCAAGCCTTGGTAAATTTAAGAAAATCAAAATCGTATCAAGTATCTTTTCCAACCACAATGCTATGAGACTAGATATCAATTACAGGGAAAAAAATGTAAAAAATAGAAACACATGGAGGCTAAACAATACACTACTTAATAACCAAGAGATCACTGAAGAAATCAAAGAGGAAATCAAAAAATACCTAGAAACAAATGACAATGAAAACATGACGACCCAAAACCTATGGGATACAGCAAAAAAAGTTCTAAGAGGGAAGTTTATAGCAATACAATCCTACCTTTAGAAACAAGAAATATCTCAAAAAAACACCTTAACTTACACCTAAAGAAATTAGAGAAAGAAGAACAAAAAACCCCCAAAGTTAGCAGAAGGAAAGAAATCATAAAGGTCAGATCAGAAATAAATGAAAAAGAAATGAAGGAAACGATAGTAAAGATCAATAAAACTAAAAGCTGGTTCTTTGAGAAGATAAACAAAATTGATAAACCATTAGCCAGAGTCATCAAGAAAAAAAGGAAGAAGACTCAAATCAGTAGAATTAGAAATGAAAAAGGAGAAGTAACAACTGAAACTGCAGAAATACAATGGATCAAGAGAGATTACTACAAGCAACTCTATGCCAATAAAAGGGACAACCTGCAAGAAATGGACAAATTCTTAGAAATGCAAAACGTGCAGAGGCCAAACCAGGAAGAAACAGAAAATATGAACAGACTGATCACAAGCACTGAAATTGAAACTGTGATTAAAAATCTTCCAACAAACAAAAGCCCAGGACCAGATGGTTTCACAGGCAAATTCTTTCAAACATTTAGAGAAGAAGTAACACCTATCCTTCTCAAAGTCTTCCAAAATATAGCAGGAATAGGACACTCCCAACTCATTGTACAAGGCCACCATCACCCTGATACTGAAACCAGACAAAGATGTCACGAAGAAAGAAAACAACAGGCCAATATCACTGATGAGCATAGGTGCAAAAATCCTCAACAAAATACTAGCAAACTGAATCCAACAGCACATTAAAAGGTCATACACCATGATCAAGTGGGGTTTATCCCAGGAATGCAAGGATTCCTCAATACACTCAAATCAATCAATGTGATAAACCATATCAACAAATTGAAGGATAAAAACCATATGATCATCTCAATAGATGCAGAAAAAGCTTTCGACAAAATTCAACACCCATTTATGATAAAAACCCTGCAGAAATTAGGCATAGAGGGATTTTACCTCAACATAATAAAGGCCATCTATGACAAAACCACAGCCAACATCATTCTCAATGGTGAAAAATGAAGATTTCCACTAAGATCAGGAACAAGACAAGGTTGGCCACTCTCACTACTATTATTCAACATAGTTTTGGAAGTTTTAGCCATAGCAATCAGTGAAGAAAAAGAAATAAAAGGAATCCAAATCGGAAAGAAGAAGTAAAGCTGTCACTGTTTGCAGATGACATGATACTATACATAGAGGATCCTAAAGATGCTACCAGAAAACTACTAGAGCTAATCAACAAATTTGGTAAAGTAGCAGGATACAAAATTAATGCACAGAAATCTGTTGCATTCTTATACACTAATGATGAAAAATCTGAAAGAGAAATTAAGGAAACACTCCCATTTACCATTGCAACAAAAAGAATAAAATATCTAGGAATAAACCTACCTAAGGAGACAAAAGAACTGTATGCGAAAATTATGAGACACTGATGAAAGAAATTAAAGATGATAGAAACAGATATATACCACGCTTTTGGATTGGAATAATTAACATTGGGAAAATGACTATACTACCCAAAGCAATCTACAGAAATATTGCAATCCCTGTCAAACTACCAATGGCATTTTTCACAGAACTAGAACAAAAAATTTCACAATTTGTATGGAAACACAAAAGACCCCGAATAGCCAAAGCAATTTTGGGAAAGAAAAATGGAGCTGGAAGAATCAGGCTCCTGGCCTTCAGACGATACTACAAAGCTACACGAATCAAGACAGTATGGTTCTGGCACAAAAACAGAAATATAGATCAATGGAACAGGATAGAAAGCCCAGAGATAAACCCACACACATATGGTCACCTTATCTTTGATAAAGGGGGCAGCAATGTACAATGGAGAAAAGACAGGCTCTTCAATAAGTGGTGCTGGGAAAACTGGACAGCTACATGTAAAAGAATGAAATTAGAACACTCCCTACACCATATACAAAATAAATCCAAAATGGATTAGACCTAAATGTAAGGCCAGACACTCTAAAACGCCTAGAGGAAAACATAGGCAGAATGCTCTATGATGTAAATCACAGCAAGATCCTTTTTGACCCACCTCCTAGAGAAATGGAATTAAAAACAAAAATATACAAATGGCACCTAATGAAACTTAAAAGCTTTTGTACAGCAAAGGAAACCATAAACAATATGAACGGACAACCCTCAGAATGGGAGAAAATATTTTCAAATGAAGCAACTGACAAAGGATTAATCTCCAAAATTTACAAGCAGCTCATGCAGCTCAATATCAAAAAAACAAACAACCCAATCCAAATATGGGCAGAAGTCCTAAATACACATTTCTCCAAAGAAGATATACAGATTGCCAACAAACACATGAAAGGATGCTCAGCATCACTAATCATTAGACAAATGCAAATCAAAACTACAATGAGGGATCACCTCACACCAGTCTGAATGGCCATCATCAAAAAATCTACAAATAATAAATGTTGGAGAGGGTGTGGAGAGAAGGGAATCCTCTTGCACTGTTGGTGGGAATATATATTGATACAGCCACTATCGAGAACAGTATGGAGGTTCCTTAAAAAACTAAAAATAGAACTACCATACTCCCCAGCAATCCCACTCCTGGCATATATGCTGAGAAAACCATAAGTCAAAAAGAGTCATGTACCACAGTGTTTATTGCAGCACTATTTACAGTAGCCAGGACATGGAAGCAACATAAGTGTCCATTGACAGACGAATTGATAAAGAAGATTTGGCACATATATACAATGGAATATTACTCAGCCATAAAAAGAAACGAAATTGAGTTATTTGTAGTGAGGTGGATGGACTTAGGGTCTGTCATATAGAGTGAAGTAAGTCAGAAAGAGAAAAACAAATACTGTATGCTAACATATATATATGGAATCTAAAAAAAAAAGAAGGTTCTGAAAAACCTAGGGCAGGACAGGAATAAAGACACAGAAGTAGTGAACGGACTTGAAGACAAGGGGAGGGGGAAGGGTAAACTGGGACGAAGTGAGAGAGTGGCATGGACATATATACACTACCAAATGTAAAATAGATAGCTAGCAGGAAGCAGCCACATAGCACAGGGAGATCAGCTAGGTGCTTTGTGACTACTTAGAGGGGTGGGATAGGGAGGGTGGGAGGGAGACGCAAGAGGGAGGAGATAGGGGATATATGTATATGTATAGCTGATTCACTTTGTTATAAAGCAGAAATAAGACAGCATTGTAAAGCAATTAGACTCCAATAAAGATGTCAAGAAAAAAAAGGGATTCCAAATAATCATAGCAAGGAGCCTTATGAATAAGATTTTAACCTTTGTTTTTTTTACTCATTTTAGGAAGACAGGCAAGTTTGCAATACGTTATTTTGCGTTTTAAAAAACAGATTATTATTTTAATGGTGAAAACTATTTTTGGTCTTTGAAGGCTTGAATATCCTTTATTTAGAAAATTTACCTAAAAGAAAGAGGCTGATCTTCAACAAGAAAATAAAATGATCATTACTGGGCATGTACTAGGTATTACAAGTCTTATACAAATGCTTTTCACAAATTTTCTAATTTAATTCATACAATAATCTTGTGAGAGAATTTTTATTATTCCTTTTTTTTAAAAGAAAAAACTATGCCTCAGAGAAGTAATTTGTCTAATTCAGTAAGTGGAAGAACCAAATCCAGTCTTTCTGATTCTCAAATACTTCTGTACATAACATTCAGTATTTACTGTTTCTTATCCCACCTGCAACAAAACAGTGTGGTCATGTGAATGGGATTTATTAACCAACATTAAACTTGGTTATATTTTTACATCTGCATGTTGGCATCAAATATATAGTTTAAATTTGTTTTTCAGCAGCCATGGCTCACGGGCCCAGCCGCTCCGCGGCACGCGGGATCCTTCCGGACCGGGGCACAAACCTGCATCCCCCGCACCGGCAGGCAGACTGTCAACCACTGCACCACCAGGGAAGCCCCTAGACTTCTTAAGTTATAGTAGCTTTGCATCTTGAAAACAAAACATCCCCAACAACACTTTCCAGCATGGATTCTAGTCCATATTCCCTTTTATCCCCATAACTGTGAATTTGTACTGTTTGCTACCCTACTGATATTTGCCTAAAAAGCGCTTGATTGCACTATATTTTAAATTCACAATTGCTCTAGTTTTCATCTTCTGCAATAATTTTCCTTGCGTATTCTGTATTTTTAGTTGATGACTAATTCATCTGTGGATGACTCAAGAACTCCTTTTTATTCTGGCACATCTGAAATAATTTCTCTTCTCTTGAGATCACCGCAACATATATTCCAACTTCATTCCCCAATGCCACTGCTAAGGTCTGAAGTGTTTACACAATTATATTTTGTTTTGTTTTGAATCATCAGAACTTTGGTGCCAGGTGCACCTACTTTAAAATAGTATCTTTAGAATACAAAACAATACAATGAAATTGTATTTTCATGAAGCTCAAACAAGACTATACCAATATTATACTATCATGGCTCATGGGGATAGCACTAGAGAAAAGAAAGGCCAAAAATGATCAAAGGAAATTGAAGTTAAGGACTTTTGAAACTTGTAATTCGTGTACTATATCTCCACATGCAGGATCCAAAGGAAGAAATCATGGTCATTTCTCTTTGGCAATTTTCACTTGGTCTTTTAACAAATATTTATTGGACACCCCCATGTTTTAGGCATTATGCTAGGCCCTTAAGGCCTGCCCTCAAGGAGTTCATAGTTTAGGACAGATAAACAAACACAAAATCAAATTACAGGGACTTCCCTGGTGGTCCAGTGAGTAAGACTCTGTGCTCCTAAAGCAGGGGTGCCGGGTCTGATCCCTGGTTGGGAAACTAGATCCCGCATGCATGCTGCAACTAAAGATCCCACGTGCCGCAACTAAGACCCGGCACAGCCAAAATAAATAAATAAATAAATAATAAATAAATATTAAAAAACCAAATTACAGTAATTTTGAGTATGTGTGTGTTCACTGAAATAAAATGAACACACCTGTCATTTAATAGCCACTGGGTAAACAAATATTGAGAGATAGGAAGGAAACAAAATATCTGATGCCTAATTAATAGTTGAACTTAAAAGTAGTAGCCTCCCAGTTGAAAATATAAGTCAGAGGAGGGGCATTCTAAGCAATGGATAGAAGCAGAGAAATGAGAAATAAAAGAGTGTGTGCAAGTACCAGAACATAAGTTGGAGTGGCTTAGTGGAAACAGCAGTAAGATAACATGAGCTGAAATGCAGAAATAGAAGGAACCAGATTGTAGAAGGTGGTATATTCTGTGTTGACTTGGTCCAATACCATTCAGTGAGGTTTAATCATTTCTCTCAGACCTGGGTGCCTTAGTTGTAAACTTGGAACTTCTTAACACAAAATTTTAAAAGCCTGTCTGGATATACCAGAACAGGCCCTGTTAGTGGCTCAGGCCTTAGCTGACACACTCCAAAATTCTCCAAAATAAACTGATTGTAATTTTCTTTCTTCTTGTGCTTTAGCTTCAATCTGCAGCATTATTTGAGTGGCCCTTTTTTTCCTGATCTAAAATCACCCCATATACTGTGATCTCATCCCAGGTTTCTGTCTTTTTGGAAGAACTTTTAAAAGCATTTCAGCTTCCAAGGCTCTCTCCAGGGAGAGTCAGGAATTATTTTTTACTTCATTTTCTTGGGAAAAAGGATTTTTGATTGGAACAAGGATGGGAAAAAGAGTTCCCTGAGTTTATCATTTTACATAGTTGTAACTTTTGAACAATGGAAATGGCTTAATTGTTCAAAAATACAGTAAATGAAAACAAACTCCAAAAGTAAATAGAAACAGGTAATTCTAATTCCATGCAAAATTGATGAAATATTCACACAGGAAAAAATTAATTTAAGTAACTTATGATCACAGTAATTTGACTGTGAAACCTATGTGAAATAGAAGAATAAAAAGAACTGAAAAACAACCTTTTAAACTTTATTTAGATAATTCATTGTACTGGTCTTGGTGGTTTAATTCTGAATCTATTTTGGGCACACTGTGGGATTAAAAATATAACTAGATATGCATATTTTGGAGAGCGATAGTATTAACTGTAGGGGGGAAACACAAACATAAAACAGAGGCAGGGGAAAAAGAACCCTGTGGTATTGGATTTCAGCATGAACTATAAGTATAAACACATTCACGTGTGTGCTCACATGCACACGTGTGCACACACATTTGTTCCCTAACTAAACCCTTGCAAGGGCCAAAAAGCAATGACACACCAGAGGAAATAAACATCCAGAACTTAGATCTTTGTTTCTAATCAGCATTTTCTAATAATAAAACCAGAGCTTCTTGGAGAAATGTCTGATCCCACTCTGGGGCAGGAAAAGTACAATATGAGCCTGGAACACCTTGCTGTGCCAGAAAATTAGGAGCTGCTCAAAGTCTAATGGGGACATTACAGAGGACGTGGAAGCCAGTTTAAAAGAGATTCCACTAACAAAACTGGAACAAACTGAACGTCAAAAAGAATAATGATATAATGGAATATAACATATTTGAATGAAAAAAATCGTGTACATAGCAATGAGTGAGAGACAGGCAGACAGAGAGAGAGAAGAGAAAAGAGATGGGAAGGGAAGAGAAGAGAAGAGAATGAAGTTCCTTTACAGAAACATGCCAACTATAAATGCGGAACCAATGTAGTAATAATTACTTTAGACAAGGTCACTAAACCACAGGCTCAAATATTGCTGGAGAACACAATATCAATTTTAATTCTACAAAGTGGAAAAACACCTTTGCGGTGGAGACACCTAATGGTCTTCATCTTAACCAAATAGCAGTGCATCTTGTGCATGTGATGTCATGCTGTGAGAGACATGCAACGTCACCATTGGTGTTCTTGCCTGAAACGTCTGCCTTAAGTTTACTCATGAGGAGACAGTCAGACGTATCAAGACTACAAGATATTCGGCAGGACCACCGGCCTGGACTTTTTCAGTAATTCAATGATATGAGAAATGATGCAACTGAAGGAGACTGTTGCTTGATCAAGAGAGACTGATGAGAAATAATGTGAATATATGAAACTTGATGGGATAGTATAAATAAAAACAAAAATAAACAACAAGAATATAAAAACAAAACCAAATATAGCCATAAAGAACATTTTGTTAGACGGTTGGGGAAATATGTATGGCCTGTGTACTGGTGATGTTATTGAATTAATGTTGACTTTCTCAGGTGTCATAGGGTGCTGAGGTTAGCTGAAGTTGCCCATTCTTGAAATATGCACACTGAAGTACTTATGGGTGAAATGTTACGACAGCTGTAGATATTTTCAAATGATTTGGCAAAAAGGGGATTGCAGGGCAAGAGGTTAACAGATGGTGAATTTGGTGAGAGATATGTGAGTATACATTGTACCATTCTTTCAATATTTTTAGTTTGATAATTTTCAAAATAAAAAAAAAACAAGTGAGAGACCATATTTGGGCAATCACAGTCCATCCTAAATCCCAGAGTATATGTTTGTCATCTATTTCCTTCTCAAATGAGAACTGCACTAGGGGCTGGTTGCTTGTCTCCCCCATCACCAGTTTCTTATGTCCCTCAAAGGTTCTCTCAGAATTATATATTCATAAATTAAATCTGAACATGTCACTGACCTATTTAAAACACTTTCAGGACTTCGGTTGCCCCACTGGACAACTTTTAAGCTTAACACAGCATACAAGATCTCCCGTTTGAAGATCTGATGACCTAGATATCTCATTTATCCTTTAAAATGACAGTACTGAAATTCAAAAACATGACACTGCTGAACTTTGAAAGTACTTTGATGTTTTGAGTTTAACTGATTTTCATAATATGCCACTCGCATGTTTAGTATCTCAACAAATAGGTTTCAACATCGTTGTCATCCCAGGTCTCTCATTTTTTGTTCTAATAAATTGCAGGACGCAAAGTAGAGGCCTAAGTCAAAAATTTTAGATTAATACATGCATCAGGTAAGCAACTCCAACTGCCCTATTAAATGGCACCATTTCTTGAATCCTTACAACCTCCTAGGAAGCAAGGGGCAAGTGGTATCATGTGAGCACATTGTATCTGTTGTTATTAATAACTGTTATTACTTTGAGGTTTAGAGCGATTAAGTAGTCTGCCACAGCTTCTCATAGGTGTCATTAGTAAGGAACTCGAACTCTATGACCAGTATGATCTCTCCTGTCATATATTAGGTAATAACTTTGATTCTGTACAGTTTTAAAACTTATAGTAGTCATTTGATCCAACCTAACTTTCATTTGTGAAAATTCCATATGGTGAAAATTTATCCAGACAACTAGAACTCATCACAAAATGGACCTGGGTCTCTCTTCTCTACATTACCCTCAGAGTTAGCGGCAATCGGATAATCTCAGCCATTTCTTCCACCACATAAATGCATAAAGGCTACTAATTCTGAAATTTGAAAGCTGATGTCTGATTGGATATGGCCAATTTTCTATTGTCTGTATCCAACTCGACAACAGTATGTAATATTGCTATTACTCGCTGAAAACATTTCAAAATAAACACAAAGATTATTTTCTTCCCATGGAAATGCTCTTTGCTCTGTGATTTCTTCATCAGTGAATGATGTTTCACCAGGATTCCAAGTGAGAACCCTTGATGCCCTCTCTTTCTCTCTCACCCATTATGGGAAGAAGCTTAATGTAGCGGAAATAGCGAAACAGTAGGTACTGATAGATCTAGAATCATGTCAATAGATATGCATTCAAATTCTGGCTGCATCTTGAACTGAGCCCACACCCTTACTTGTTTTAGGCCTCAGATTTCTCTTTTCTAAAGTGGACATGACAAACCTTACGTCAACATGTTGTGAATCATAACTACGAATAATCAGTGTCAAACGCTTGGCACTTTGAGAGTGTTGGGCAGAGAACAGATGTTCCTAAAGCTGTGTGACCTGAAGCAAGATACAGGTGAAGGTTAAATTGATCATTGCTGTGACCTCATGAAAAGGCTCTTTAGGAGGGGAGTGTTCCAGCCTTACAGGCTTATCTTGTGACAGGGTGAGCAACGAGTTTACTTTGATAGGTGCAAAGGAGGCAGGGACACAGAGGCTAAACTTGAAGCTGGAAAGACAGGGAGAGGCCAGGTTATAAAGGATCTTCTATGACAAACTCAGGATTTTGGATGACAGAGAACCATTGAAGGTTTATACGTGGGAAAGGAGCATGGTCAAATTGTGTACATCTGTGTGTGTGCGTGTCTGTGTATGTGTACGTGTGTTGGATCAGAGTGGGAGAACAAATTAATTGTTTATTCCTTTACTTTCTAAAAGAAGACAGCTGTGTGCGGCTTGTAGCTACATTTCCATTCTAACAATTTTATAATTCTTGTTAGCCATTTTGACTCAAATTCCAGACAGAAGATGCACTGGATTCTAAAGAACCAAAAAACGAAGACTGCAATTCATGAGGGTGCTTAGAATTTGTAAATTATCAAGTAATTAAATACAAACACCAAATATATGTGCAGTGGCTTCCTTAAATTTTCTCTGTCATCTATTATGGTTTTGTACATGCAAACAAAGCAATCAATTATCTTAGGGACCGATCTGTCTTGACCTTTTAAAAAAATACTATTATCATTGTTTTGGGTTAGTTATTCAATCTGGCTCCTCTACAGGGTTCCTGGAGTAGATGAGAGCAGGATGGCATTCACACTGCTGATGGAATGCCAATCAATGAAATGTTATCACCTGGAGCATTCTTAATCTAACTGCTTTATTACTTCTTGTGCTTTAATAGGAGAGAGAATGTTTACCTATGGGAAAAGTCTCCGCACAGGTAGACTCACTGAAAAATCTTACAACTCCATCAGTAAAATGCTCTTTGGCTTTAAAAATGGATGGAACATACTGAATTTTTTAAGCAAAGAAACAGAAAGCATTATTAACAAGATTTTAATAGGATGACTGAGTGAGAGATTATAACTAGAATTCTGAAAAGTGATTCCCTTTGATTGTATCACTTGTGAAGCCTCATGTGTGACTTGAATATACAGCTTTTCCATTTCACCCTACCTCCTGCATTAATATTTTGATGTTCTTGCAAGTTAAAGTTGATAGAAATCTCTATTTTGAGCATGTCTGTTCTTTTTGTAGAAAATGTTTGCTGAGTTAACATTCAGCAATGTTCTCCAAAAAATCATATTTACTCACATGCCAGTGCCTCCCATACAGAGGTAAATGCAAACTTATCATTAGGACAGTAAAGTCACTCACAGGCCTTACCTCCTGACTGAACTCCTGTACTTACCAACGCACACGCACACCACGGAGTTTTAGCCACATATAATGTGTTATTTTTACCTTTGTGCCCTTGCAACTGGTACTCCCTTTTCCTAGTATCTCTTCCACACTCTTCACTGGGTGAAATCATCATTTAAGTCTCTGCTTTAACTTTCAAACATCATCTCTTGTTTTTAATTTGACTACCCATTCTGCTGTTGGTGTAGTTCTGATGGGTTGACAGATCAATATCATCCATCAGTAACACAGGAGAAGACCTGCTTTTACTGCGTGAGGGGAGTGGGGTGAGGACACCAGGGCTCGTCTCTTCTTTCTTAACAACCTTGTTCAGAGCTAAGGAAAAAGCAGTAAGGCTTCCCTGGTGGCGCAGTGGTTGAGAGTCCGCCTGCCGATGCAGGGGACACGGGTTTGTGCCCCGGTCTGGGAGGATCCCACATGTCGTGGAGCGGCTGGGCCCGTGAGCCATGGCCACTGAGGCTGCGCGTCCGGAGCCTGGGCTCCGCTGGTAACAAAAAAAAAAAAAAAAAAAAAAAAAAAAAGCAGTAAATAAATAGTCTACTATTACAGATCACCCCACTTCTATCCAAAACCTACCAATGATAATATCAATAATTTGCGTGAGTGTGAAGATGTCCCTTGGAAATGACTACAATTTTAAGGGCTAAACTCTGGACTCAGAACCAAAAAATTAGATTGTGCAGCCCTTGGCTTTCAAATGTGATCAGAAAAAAGCCTGATTCCATGGAAATGCTCAGAGGTGACTGGGAGACTGCAAGGAGGAGGGAGGCCAAAAAGGATGGGTAGAGGACAAAGGAGGGGGCCTTGGGACAGACGAATTCTGTCTCAGCAGAGAAGTCCCACTTTTATCTGTTTTACATATTGACATTCTGTATAAGATTCCCTTTCTAAAAAGACAGAAAAGGAAAAAACTGCTGATTTTTTTTAAATTACTGGTATTAACATTCTGACTTCCCACACGAGTGGTTCAAAGCATTAGGAACTTCATTCCCCAATTAATGAATCAGGAATTGGTATTCGAAGCAGTTTGAGTCAGGTGCAGGTTTCTTTAATTAAGCTCCCAGTGTGGTTCACAAGAGACAGATGGCTACAGTTTCAGAGCCTCAGTTAAGGATGACATGCTGCTTCCAGTTTACACAATTCTCCAATGACAAGAAACAAAATTTTACCCATGACAGTAAAAAAAAAAAATGAAACCTTAGTAATTCTTTCCTTCTTTTACACATTAATGAAATTCACCTGACAGAGAAAAGCATTATTTTTCTTGGTTAACTTAGGTATAACCTGGCTGGACTCAGAATCCAAGTCTCAAAGATCTCACAAAGTTCCCAGAAGTTTTGAGTCTCTATTACATGGAGCAAACATTTTTTTTCAAGACTATTATTCACCCCTATACCCTGTCCACTAATATGAACACACCCCTTTTTTATTATCATTAGGAACAGGCTAATTTCCAAAAGACAACACGAATTCAAGAAATACTTATTGGTCTCCTATTATGTGTAAAATAACACATCTCAAAAAGATGGGAGTTAATCAGGTAAATCATTCAAAGAGCAGAATAAAAGGGGAAATAAGACTTAACCTAAGTAATATAATACAAAAAAAGAAAGAAGAGCAATAAAGGCAAAGTGCAAATAAAGTGAAAAGGGAGTAAAAAAGAATGACTGCTTTCCATTGGGGCAAGTGATATGAAATGAAACATGGCTGCCTTCCCACTTTATAGCTGGAATGACATTACGTTGTTCCCAACTAAATATCAAGTCCAGAGTCAGCTTTCTTTGCCCCTTCATCTGATGTGCAGATACCCGATTTCCTGGCTGTCCCTTGAAGCTACCCTCCTAAGATGTATGAGCAACCTCTGGCCACTATGGTTAGGGTTTTATAACAAAAATACAATGGATAAGGCATCAGAACCTAATTTAAATCTGAGTGCTACTCAGAGTGAACTTGCCTTCTTTCATGTATGAGCTCACACTCTTCCAATTGTTTTCCCTTCATTGTTGTCCTTTTCTACCTGTGTGCTCCTTCAGCTCTGAATTTCTTCCATCAATACAATCATCACACTGTTGTAACTGCTGGTTTACTGTGTCTCTTCCATTACCATAAAATCTATGAGGGAAATATTTTGTTCCAGTTGATTTTCATCACACCTCCAGGGTGTATCCCAGTTTTTGAACTGTAGTAGGTATACTGAATAAACATTTGTTAGATGAACACATTTTACCATAGAAAGTATAATCATGAAATATTATTCTATTTGAAGAACTATTTCAAGCAATTGATTAGATCAATGGTTGAGCCTGAGGCCCTGTAACATGGGCAATTCATGAAGTACCAGTTAGTTATTATAAGATACCAGATACAAAAATAACAGGGCACAGACTTTTAGTTTAAAGAAACTTAAGGCTAACCTTAAGGAAAACTTTGAAATATATTATTTTTAAAATAATTGTGGATGTGTTAAAGAGTTATCTATAAGGATATTCATTATGACATTTAAAAAAATAGCAATGTATATATATATATATATACCCAATGCATATACCCATACAACGATAGTACATAATCTTTAGAAGCCTGAAATGATATATGTATCACTTATGATTCAGTATGTCTTCTGTTTGTTATCTATTGGACTCCATTAGAACAACTACTTTCTCTCAATTACAGTTCTATCACTGTTCAGCAAAATTCCTGGCACATAGTTGTAGCTCACTTCAATCTATGTAGTGTTGTCGACTGAAAAATATAGATAAAAAAATTTATAAAAAGAGCCTATCAGAAGACATATGTATGTGATATATGCATGTGTGTGCATATAGAGCTATGTATGTATGAGAGATGTGTGTGTGTGTGTGTGTGTATAATATGCATGGAGAGACAGAGACACAGAGAGACAGAGACAGACAGAGAGAGGGAGAGAGAGAGAAAGTCAAAAAGAAAGACAGTAGCAAAATTATCCCTGGGGAAATTTTATTTTGTTTTATTATTTTAATCAGAAATACCTTCTAAATTTTCTGCAATGAATACATTAATTTTAAGGAAAAAATAAAGACTCAGATCATGAGTTACAATCCTTGAAAACAACATTACTGTTTATAAGGTGCTATCCTTTGACATGGGACAGTCTTTTGTTAGAATGGCAAATAGAAGAGCAAGACTGAGATATTAGAAAAATATTAAGAAAAGCTATTGCAGATTTCACAATATAGTCCAAAATACCATCCTGTCCTATTACAAGAAAACTCTTCTTTTGGCATTATTTTCTGAGTACTAGCTAAAAAGCTATTTTGTAGCAAACCCAGTTCTACTGTGATCACTGAGGAGAATTTTCACCTCACAGGTCTAACTCACATTCAATTCACAGGTTTATTGTTAGGATCAAAGGAGATGTTACTTGTGAGAGAAGCTGGAAATGTCTAAGTGTACAAATGCACCCACGAATGATATTCCAGCTATTTGATATCATCATTGTTGACCAAGGGTCAGGACTGAAACCAGAAAATGAATTTCTTTACTACAGAAAATTGGTCTTGGGATTTTTGCTTCACAATTACTCTTCCTCAAATGGCAAGCGTGTGTGTGTGTGTGTGTGTGTGTGTGTGTGTGTGTGTGTGAGTGTGTGTGTGTGAGAGAGAAAGAGAGAGAGAGAGAGAATGAGAGACAGAGAACGAGTTTGCCTCATTTTTTTTTGTTTGTTTTGTTTTTTGTTTTTTGCGGTACGCAGGCCTCTCACTGTTGTGGCCTCTCCCGTTGCGGAGCACAGGCTCCAGACGCACAGGCTCAGCAGCCATGGGTCACAGGCCCAGCCGCTCCGCGGCATGTGGGATCTTCCCGGACCGGGGCACAAACCCGTGTCCCCTGCATCGGCAGGCGGACTCTCAACCACTGCGCCACCAGGGAAGCCCGGAGTCATTTTTTAAACCAGTGAATAGAGATTTATATCTATTTCTTTTCTCCTTTGCAGGCAAACTGTGTTGAATCCAAACCAGAAAGAGAGTGGTTAACATTTCCAGGCTCAATTCCATTTCCAGAACTGCCTCAGCTTTCAAGAACTGTGAGGTAAGAGCTAAGGTTGGAATATAAGGAAATTATCTTTGGACTAATCAGGGTATTGAAAAATCAGATTTTGGGAAGCTAAAGGGAAAGAACTTTTACCTTCCTCAGAAGCTCAGGCCTCCCTGGATTGGATAGCATGTCTCTGCCCCTTAGCTGGTTGATCCCTCTCTTTACTCTCATGTTGTGTTTGCTTTTCCAATCTATCAAATCTCAACAATGGTTCATATTGGTTCTCTTGGGTCAACACTTAAATAGAGAACGACCATGGTACGGTTGACACAATATGCGTTTTTGTATCATTCATTTAATAGACAGGCCCAGGCAAGAGGCCCTCCGAGCTTCAGTTTTCTCTGAATTATAAAGTGATATCTATACTGCAGGGATTTGGAGAGGCTAAAGGTATTCTATTTGTATTTGTTGGTACACATATTAAATGCTCAATAACTAAGTGCCATTATGATTACTGATTCTGACCTAGATCTATGTCTGCATTGTGTGTGTATGTATTTATGCATCATTAAACAGACTATGTATTACCTCATCTTCCAAACATGGCGGCTTCATTCAGTCTATTCAGATTTGATTGCTCTGTATTAACTTTTCCTATCACTGTCTAGAAATAACAGAAGACACTTCCGGCAAAATGATCATTCTAAAATGCAATTCTCTTCCTGCCACTCCCCTCCTTAGAACTCACTAAACTTTCCCAACTTCCTTTGCATGCTTTTTTAATAAGGTGATAGAGCTTCATGGGAGGGCCTTTGGGTTATGCCCTGCCAGTGTCTACAATGTTAGTTCTCAACAAAGTCTACCTCTCCAACAAACACACACACACACACACACACACACACACACACACACCCCAGTATAATGCACCATGCTCTCTGCTTTTCCTTTGAGCTCACTCACACTACCTTGTCTTCCTGGAACACCAATCTCTGCTTCTTCGCTGAAAATCTCTTGTTCATTTTTCAGGTTTCTTCGCTGAAGGCTTTTCTGACCTCCTAAATTCCTTAAGGGGCCCATATAGCTCCTGGACTTCTATTGTCTCTGCAGTAGCATTGGTTGCACTGGATTGTAATTGCCTGTTTAATTGTACGTCTCATACACAAGCCTGGAGGCTAGACAAGTGCAGAGACTTTTCTCCCTCTCCCACCATCTTATTGCCAGTGAATTGTTCCGGTAAATGGTATGTGGTATGCACTCAATGAATATTGGTTGAATGGCTGAACAAATAAATTAACATTCTAATGCACAATTTCTGTTCCAGAACGTGGAGAAAAACTTCTATCATCAACTTCTCAGTCAACTATCTCCTCTAAATTCCATAGTAAGTGGGAAAAGGACCACTGGGGAAAGAGCTCTTTTCACCAGCAGTTCTAACCTGGAAAGTCATGGTGGCTCAGGTGCTGTAAGAATTTCTCTATCTTATCAATGTATGTGTCTAGAGGAAAATCAGATAATAGGTATCTCTTCAAAAAAAAAATCAGAAAAATTCCTCTTCAGCCTTGGGCACCTGTTTCCATTTCTTACATGAGAATAAAAACAAAACAGAGGAATAGATATCTATTTCCATCCGTTATCCCATGATTGTTTTTATCTGTAAAATATCTCCTAACATGAATAGAGAGAAGATGGAAAGAAAAGTAAAATTGTAATGGTCACTGTATTTGAGTGCCAGGACTATGGATGAGCTTTTTTCCTTAGGTTCTCCTAACTTCTTATAATCTTATATTGTCTTTATAGTAACAGATAAAATGAATAGAAAGTACAGAAAGCACCCAGGTTTCTGAATTACCATTTCCACTGCTACAAAGAAAATGAAATAAAACCCCTGGATGTTATATTTAGATAAAATTCGTTGTAGCCCATTACAGCACCTTGCAGTTTGTAAGAGTCCCATGTTTATTGATTGAAGGCTATGAGAAAAGAGGAAGGATCAAGACATGACCATCAACACTCCAGGTTCTAAACTAATTTTATTCATTCACTGTGATGTATACACACACACAGGTGTGCATGCACTCACACATCTCTGCAAGTGGATCAAAAGCTCCTAGCTTAAAACTGGGCAGGAAATAAGTTCTCGGAATGACAACTTAAGAAGAACTAACCTGTTTTTTAAATTGCAAAAGCCTATTGTATCATATTTTCTTCATTAATAGAGTATTTTAAAGGATTACAAGAAGGTGTGCTGGGCCTTGAGAGTCCGCCTGCCGATGCAGGGCAGACGGGTTCGTGCCCCGGTCCGGGAAGATCCCACATGCCGCGGAGCGGCTGGGCCCGTGAGCCATGGCCGCTGAGCCTGCGCATCCGGAGCCTGTGCTCCGCAACGGGAGAGGCCACAACAGTGAGAGGCCCGCGTACCGCAAAAATAATAATAATACCTAAATAAATAAATAAAGGTGTGCTAAGCAGAAATATAACCTGAATTTATATATTCTGATCGTTCCTTATAGTCACATACCCTGATCCCTTATAAGCCATAAGACCACATGAGCCTGCGCCCTCACTTGCTTCCCTTCCCCCCCTTGTTATGGGCATTACTACAGGGCTCCATGGGATGCTCTAGCCCCTGAATAAACACTGTCGGCCAGCCTCCAGCAAGCAAGCACAGTGTTCACAGAATCCTCAGTACCCACAGTATCAACGTTGCCTAACTTGGCAATTTGATCCCAAATCTATGCTGTTTAATCATATCACTTACAGGAAAAAAATACAAAATGTCATTTTATGGAGAAAGAAAAAGGTATGAATTCACAGCGAGGCAGAAAATTATAAAATTGGACATTTCAGGCTACTAAAGGTATTTCAGAGACCATTTGTGTACGACCTTAAGGTGGCATCCTGCCTTGCGAGGTTTCGAGTGTTTCCCCTAAATGCGCATGCCATAGAGCAAAGGCTTCTGTAAATACCACCGCAAGAAACACATTCTGTTTCATGTTAATTCAGTCTTTGTGGTCATGAATGGTGTACACAAAGTTACTATTCAAAGAATGGTTATCAACATGCTGTTCGACTTTGTTAGGGTAGGCTCACATTTCAGCAATCTTCCAGCAGTTTTATTCAAAGTTAAATATGAATCCATAGTTTAGCTAAAATGCTTTCCCTTCCCAGTTGAAGAGTGAAGAAAGCACAATAGCAAATCGTGTTGGTACCTTTCATATTACCTGTACCAAAAATATTCCATTTAAGATGTAATGATGCAGAGCTGAAAGGAAATCAGTGCAGGACTCAAAAACCACCATCAAACTCATGAGTCCCCCCCAAATGATGCAGTGATACCTGACACTTTATAGTGATTTTTAATATAATGTTTAAAAGGGTTTTTAGCTAATATTTCTTTGTATTCTCCCTCAGGTAAGTAAAGCCAGTGTTATTATTTTATCATAATTTTATATAAAGAGAAATGATGCCCAGAGAGAATAGATAATTGATGAATGACTATTTCTTAGTACTGCAGGCAGGCCCAATGTTATTAGAGTCTAACACTGTCCAATAGAACTTTCTACAATGATGGAAATGTCCTATAAATCTGAGCTGTCCAATACCAGTGGCTACTGAGCGCTTGAAGTAAAATTGTATGCCTTTTCCACTCACCAAGTTTCTGAAAAATGGTGTGGACAAATTTTGTAATGATTTATGGCCTTCCCCACACTTTAATTGTACATTAACGACAACAATAGTAACAAAAAAGCCAGCAAACAAGCAACTCTGTATTGTTTTCCTACAGATGTAAACGAAGGCTAAGATAAGAGAACTTGTTCAGGGACATAACCACAAGGGGTGCAATACCATAATTCTTGAAGAATAGGAGGGATGGAGAAAAATCTTTAAAAATCGGCTCAACAAAATATCTACACTGTCCCGTTCTCAGGAACTCAAAATCTGGTAGGGGAGGCAGAATCACATAATAGTTCAAAACACAACTTTAAGTACACTGACTTCCATTTCTTTCCTGGTTTGATCAACTAATCATTTAATTTTGGGCCACTCCCTTTGCTTCTTGAGCCTATTTCTTCATCTATTAGAATGAGGGATACTAAAAGAATAACCCTCACTGGGTTATTGTGAGGATTAAATAAGCCAAAGTACATAAATACATACAATACTTAGTCCATTGTTTGGAATTTAACAAGTTCTCTGTAATTATTAGTAATAATAATTCCAATTCAAGGTGAAAAGTGCTATGACCAAGGAATACGGAGTCTGCTATGCAAAAGTGAAAGCTCAAGGACCTCATTCTGTCAGACTGAGTGGAAGAAGCCTTCTCAGAGGGAGCAATGTTGAAATTAAGACTTGAAAGATGAGTAGGAATTTTCCAGGTGACATCACTGGGAAAGGGATGGCTGTTTTCCATTAAGGAAACATACACAGAAGAATATATTCAGAGATCTGTAAACAGCACAGGAGAGCTGGAGCAGAAGGCATATGGAGAAGGAACTGTAGAACATGGTAAAGGGATCCAAGAAACATTCAGAAGAGGAGGGCTGTGAACAGATTTCCATTTTACAAAGATCAGTATGGCTACAGTTTACAAAGTACACTTTAGAGAGCTGAAGTTTTAAATGCAAAAATAAGTTAGGAGGTTACTTCAATGACGCCAGGCCATTTATGATAAAATTTCAAATTTAGTTATAGATTACATGGTTGAGGAAGAGTCAGATGATGGAATCATGGTAACAGCGGTTGAGACATCACCATAATAACACATGGGAAGAAAGTATATTCCTCAAATGAGCTGCTTTTCACCCATTTACTGTAATGAAAATGGACATACAAATGCTTGAATGGCAATTACTAATGATAAATAGTATATTTCAATCATTGCTTGGGACCTAACTAGATCATGTTAGAAACAGTGGAGAGAACTTACTGCAATAAGATGGGTTAGGTTACTATGTATGCTGCTGCATGAGAATTTTCTCAAGTAGTATACACAAAAAATAAGACATGTTTTCTGGGTTACCAGAACTTAAATATTGAAAGTAACAAAATACTAAGATTACTCAAAATAAAAATAAAAAGCAATATCATCCCCATGGGAGAAACCTTTTAAACCATTATCTAATCCTGTAATACTCTTCAGTTTTCTGATAAGCACTTATTTAGAATCTATTTAAGAATTGAGGGCTTCCCTGGTGGCGCAGTGGTTGAGAGTCCGCCTGCCGATGCAGGGGACACGGGTTCGTGCCCCGGTCCGGGAGGATCCCACATGCCGCAGAGCGTCTGGGCCCGTGAGCCATGGCCGCTGAGACTGCGCGTCCGGAACCTGTGCTCCTCAACGGGTGAGGCCACAACAGTGAGAGGCCCGCGTACCGCAAAA
>NW_020172214.1:560889-612700 GCF_003031525.2 Neophocaena asiaeorientalis asiaeorientalis | reverse complement strand
CCAAAAAAAAAAAAAAAAAAAAAGAATTGAGAGAGTTTGGTCTAGTAGAAAGAGCATGATTTGGAGACTTGAATATGTTAGTGATTACATGACCTTTGAGGAGGCCACCTACCCTTCCTGTTCATTCATATAGAAATTGAGGATAATAATACTGACACACTTAGATGGCTAAGAGGCCAAAGTAACCTGCAAATTTAAAGTAACTGGCATAGTCCAGCCATGTATTAGGTGCTATATAAATGTAAGTCCCTTTTCCATCATTCTTATACAGAGAACACTACTCTAGTTTCCCCAAAACTGTCCCAGTACATACTTGTTACCCTGGTGTCCTTGGTTTAGTATTTCCTTTGGATTTTTCATTTTGTAATAAAGTATTATTTTAATGATTGTATTAAACCTCAAGGGAAATATTATAGGGGCCCTTGTGCATATTTATACATAAAGTAAGATATTTAATTTATTATGGTTCTGAGGCCTGACTGGTGAGAATTCTGCACGAACCTGTGTCCCCTGCATCGGCAGGCGGACTCCCAACCACTGCGCCACCAGGGAAGCCTCCTTCCTTCCTTTTGATAACGTAGTTCATTTAATTATCAAAGTCTTGGTTTCAAGTAGTAAGTTTGTGGTATTTTCCCGTAACATTTCCCAGCCTGTATTTCTTAATCTTACTTGCAGCTACAGGGGTCCATGACCATATTCCTTCAGATGGAACATACACAGAAAGAGGTGCAGAGCTTCAGTATTACCTCCTTAGGAGGAAATTACTCGTCCTGCACTTTCTTTCTTTTCCCTTCCTGCAGGCTCAAATGTGGATGGTGATCATCAGCCAGCTTCAACCGTGAGATAGAGGCAACACCCTAAGAGACTGGAGGGCAGCCACACAGATGCAACCTATGTCCCCCAGGAATCTCACGAGGCAGAGACACCTACTTGCTCCAAACTGCCTATCAACCTATCAATGGTTTGGTTATTTGTGAATGGGATCAATGTACAACTATGCATGCATTTATTTATATTGTAATGCTTTTTCATTTTGTAAATAAACTGTTTCAGCAGCAATGACCTAAAAAACTAGAAGGGCACATTTACTGAAAAGTTACTGTGTTTCCATTTCTATAGAAACCGGTGTATAATATAAACTTACTTAAACTTTTTTTGAACGTTTACCACCTGACAGGACGGTCAGTCATTATCACTGACCAGATGAAAACCTGATGACACAAACCCTCTGAAGAAGCCAGCACCTGCTTCCCAAGTTAGTCATTAATTTAAAAACACTATGCCTGAGCTAATAACGCAACCTACATATAGATGCAGAAGGTGCATGACTTTTCAGTTAGATCAAATAGCTGTGTTCAGTATTAATTTTGCCCATTTTCATTTCAAGTTGTGTAGATAAGAGAAATAAAATGGAAGTGGTAAATAGGTTAACTGCAATAGTTAAATGATGCAGTTCACAGAAGAATCATCAGAGGCTTCTTATTTTTTTCTTCCACTTCATGGAACAAACTTTTCAAAGTTCTTTCCACTGAATGTGAAATAACTGGCAGTACTGTGAGTGATATAAATTCAGTTTAAAAGATAAGCATTTGAAGATAAAATGGCTTGTTTCTATGATGCTAATGAAAATATAAACTTTGATGGAGCACAGTACCATGGAAAAACAATATTCTTGCTATATAAACAGAAGTAAGGATCAGTAATATACTTGCAAGTTGTTGTGATATACACATAAATTATACAAGCATGAAAAGAAGCTACTATATTCTACCAATTCAATACAATCTACAGTGGTCACTAGCACAACCACATATTCAAAGGGTAACTGAACTTCAAAATATTTGTAACTGTAGCTGATATTGAATTCTAAACATTTCAACATATTGCAGAATGTCCTTTGTCTTTTTGCTGCCCATCATCAGTCAGACTTGGAAATATTTCAGCTTTTAAAGAACTAATTTTACATAAATCTCCATTTCCTTCCTTGATACTGAATGAATTTTATAAACGAGTTATATAAATTTTGGTTACATTTTGTTCAACGCCAGTTTAGAATTTGTGATTCAATTACTGGAAAACCAAAAATATTGACTTTTAAAATTTTTAGTAGAACTGCAAATGACAATAAAGCTTATCATAAAAAGTATTTAAATTTATCCTACCACAGCAAAAAAGATGAGAAAGAAAGCTCAAACTATACATAATGTTCTAATTTTTAAATTCTATAATTGTGTTTTGTCCTATCTCAAATTGTGGGGAGAATATTTTTAAGGATTCCTATTTTAATTTCAGAAATTTATATCTTATTAACATGAAGGATTGAAATTGAGAAGATATAGAGTTTTTCAGAATCTAAAATTGCTAAAAGAATTAAAAGAATCATAGAAAGAACTTGTTTGATGAGTTTGTCTTATAAAAATATTTTTTAAAGAAAATATTCTTAAGAAAGGGAAAAGACCATACCTCTAAGACTATTTGGGCTTAAATATGTATACATTTCAATATAATATAACTGAACATGTCCTTCATTTAGCAGAATTTGTTTTGATGTCTACCAGGACCACTATTGAGTACCAAGAATGACTTTTGTTTATGTGGGTGATATGTATTGATATTTACCAAATTAGAAATTTAAACAAAACATTTACTTATTAGCTTACTTAAAATAATAATAAAACCATTACATGTTACCATAAATATTTTGATAAAGATTGGCATATTTCTATAGAAGCCTTTTTAGTAAGAAGAGTGGCTTTTTTTTTACATTTTTTAATTTTTGTAACGTATCTGATTTACAGAAGATAGTTGGATTCTCATATTTGCTTCTGATTCAGTCTATTGTGATACCATGTCAAGAAGCCTGTAGAAAACTCTACCATGTATTCATGAGGGAATGAAAACAAAAAAGGTAATGATATATATATGGGTGTGTATGTGTGTGGTTTGATCTCATGGACCCTGTGAAAGGATTGTTGAGACTCCCCAGAAGTTTTTGGACCACATTTTGGTAATTGTTGCTCTTCATTGAAAAGTCAATTGAAGGTATCAACAATTTAAATGTTAGTAACCGAAAATGCAATTTTGAGATGACTGTAGCAATTTTACAGAAAAATTTAAAACAGTGACATCACATTGAAATAAATAAATATACTCAGAAAAATATCAGTGACTCTATTAAAGACAGATATGACTAAGACCGATAAAATTATGTAAAATTTTACCAATAATAGTTATTCAGCTTACATAATTTTTAATGTTCAGATACTCAATATAAAATTTTTAATTACCTTTAATGTACATGAATACATGTAATTTTTAGAAATAATTTCACATGCATTTTAAATTTCAATTTTAAAATGTTAAGTCCCAGAGAAAACACAGTTTTACAGGTATGAATTGAAAAACAGACACTCATTTCAAAACTGCAGTTCTTTTATAGCAGTTTTGAGATATTCTTATTTTGGGAATGGGTCAAGAGGCTACACTCCTCCCATACATGCACACACAGAAAACACATACACACACACAAGGTTTTACCTCTTATTTGGGAGGGTGTTGAGATATTGACCTTGGTTGAGTCAGCCAGAGACATAGAGCTCTGGGCTAGAACCATTGCCCAGCCAAGAAGAAGGAAATGTGATAAGAGGTCAGTGGATTGCTATTAATCATAGTACTGACTTCTATGCCTAGAAGAGATGTGGTGGAATAAATCATAAAGGTAAATGAAGTCTTCCTGACCAGAAAAAAAAATACAGTTGGAACTTGGAAAGATTTTCTTCTCTTATTTTCCATAGAACATCTTCAACTCAACTTAAAATACAGAGTTCAACCAAGGCTTTCATCGATGACATGTGAGTAAACATCTGAAGGAGGGAAGAGAGGAAGCCAAGCAGACTATTTGGGAGAAAGCATGTTGTAGGCAAAGGAAACTTCACTTGCAAAGGACCTGAGGCAGGCTTGTGCTTGGAGTTTTTCAGGAAGACCACATAGGCTAATCTGACTAAATGGGTGAATGAGTGGGGTGAGGGCATGAGGTCAGAGAAGTAGAAGGGATCAGAATGTGGGTTGATTTACATTTACTAAGAATGAGTTTGGCAAATTCTGAAAGATTATAAACAGAGCACAGAGATTATCAATAATTAACACATATAACAATTACTGTGTGTCAGGCACTATTCCAAGTACTTTATATAAGCTTATCTAATTCTCACAACAACCTTAGGAAGTAGACACAATAACAATATTGATAAATAACTGCAATTTTGTTTGGTAAGAGAGTAGAGTTCAGGTGCTCCTATCACAATAAAAGAGGTAACTATGTGAGGAGACCTGTTAATTACCTGGACCTTAGTAATCATTTATATATATATACACACAGAAAATCATCATGTACATCTTAAATATATACAATTTTTGTTAAAAAAGAATATTGTTAAATATTAAAAAGAGTTTTATAGGGTTCTCAAGATTGCCTTTCTAAACCACCTTTAGACAGCTAGATGAAGTTTCCTAGGAAGGAACACCCACTGCTAACTAAAGTTGATTTCTGGTTAATGTTTCAATGCAACAGAACTAATTTCTAATATAAAAGGAACACACTGTATGTTGAGACGAGACAATAGCAGAACAAATGTGGAAGCAGGAAGAAAATTTGGTAAACAATATCCAAGAATTTTGGGATAATTGGGGAACTGTGAGAGTTATTTATCCTGGATTCTTTATCACTGCTGGTGACCTAATAGAGTTAGTTGCATTTGATAGATGGCACAGGACAAAAACAGCAGTAAAGGAATCCAGGAGAATTAAAGCCCAGATCTAAAACCAAGTGAGCCTACAGACTGTAGTTAGTATAAATGATAAACCCAGAGTGGATTCAGGTAGTCACCTTTTCCTTCTGATTCCATTAGTGTATGAAAAAAAAATATTCTAGACCCAGCAGAGTAAGTGAGTCAACATGCACACACAGAAAACACATACACACACACATAGAATGCCAGAATGAGTATTTCTGTGATACTGGCATTTCTGTGATACTTATAAGGATACCAATAAGGCTCAGAGAGCTTAGGCTGTATATACTAAAGGACACACAGGTAACAACTTACAGAGTTTGGATTTGAACCCACTTGGGTTAGACTTCAGGGCCTAAAATAACTGCTCAATTAGATCACTAACCCTTTGATTTATAATTGTTCAGGAGCCTCAGGATCTCTGGGTGAGAAAATTTTCAGGAATAACCTAAGTAAATAAATTAAGTCAAGTTAATCTAGGAGGCTTAACCAGAACCAGGTGGAATAAAAGGAAAACACTGAGACTAGGCAGCATATCTGAATTCACTGTTTTAGAATACTGTTCTTAGCATCTAGACAGGTAGGTAAACAAATGGGTACAATGTATAAGCACCTCAGCTGTTCTCAGTGATTTACTTTTTTTAAGTCAAAACAATTCAGCCAAGTTGTCCTCTGAGAAATGTTACAGCACTAAAAAAATATTTTGCTTATTTTAAGAAAACTGGCAAATCCAAAGTGACACAGCAGCCAAGAACTGAGGCTGCCATTTGCAACTGTGCCAGGGTCAAAGTCACTGTCTGTCCTTGGGCTATTCATTCAACTGCTTTGAGACCTCTTTTTTTTTTTTCACAGTTAAATGAAACGCCTGCTACTTATTCATTTTTACTCTTAGATTCTTGAGATAAGTTGCAATATAATAAGAAATATGGGCAAGATATTATCATCTGCTCCCCGCTAATTTAATCCTCCTTCTCTCTACCTTCCAAACTCCAACATAAAAAGTCAAGCAAGTCTTGAAATGTTATGATCTTTCTCTTTTTTCAGTTCCTCATAAATCTGTCATCTGGCACTGAGCATTCCCTTCATTTTAACGGTGGTTATCCTTTAATGCATATGTCCTATCTACCCAAAGTAACTGGGAGATCCTAGAAGGGAGAGCCAAGATTACATACACATGTCCACATATGTCCAGGGATCAGTCAAATGCTGTGTGGGAAACAAGAATTAGTTAAATATTTGATGATGATAATGATGACTGCAATAGCAATTACTGTTTATGGAACATATGCTTTGTACCAATCACATTATATAATACCTTATTTTCCCTTCACAAAAAACTTTCAAGGTATCTATTATAATTTGATTTTAGAGATGAAGAGATGAAGATGCATAAGTTTAAGTAACTTGGGAAAATCAGAGAGAAAGTGGCAGAGGTGCGCTCAAAATCCAGCCAGATTTTTCTATCTCCCAAACTGATCCAACATGGCAGAAGTGTCAATTTAGATATATGTATAGCTGTAGCTATAACTATAGCTATGATTCATTCACCATTCACTCACCAATACACTTGTGTCCATTTATCCATCAATTTAATGATTCATCCATTCACCCACCTTCCCTTCTATCCAGACATTCATCTATTCATGCATCCACTCACCCTGTCATCCATTCACTCACCCATCCATTCGTCTGACCCATCCTTTCATCTAACCATTTATGCACACACTAAACAATCCATTAGTTCATTGATCTACTCACCCCTCTAATTATTCCCTAACTCACTCATTAATTCCACCACTCATCTGTATATTGAACCTCTTGCAAATCTGTCCACTTATTCAGTCACCCACTCATGTATTAATTTACCTATTTCTAATCTGTCTATTCATTCACTCACATGATACACTCACATATTCATCTATTAATTAAAAATATATTCATGCATTACCCTTATTAAGCTCTTTATTTGTAGCATATCTTTGCTAGACACATAGAATGCCAGAATGAGTAAGACATGGTCTCTGCTCTAATTTAAAGAATCTGGAAAAAGTACTGGGTGGCAGAGGAGAAAACAACTATGCTGCATGGAGAGAAGAGGTGGTTTAATAAAAAATTTCTCAAAGTAGGTGATATACAAATGCAGTTTCAAAATAAATATGAGTTGACAAGTTTGAAAACAAGGGAAGCGATCATTTCAGGCAATGGGAAACATGAAAGCTATGCAAATAGTTACATAAAAGCAAATTTACATTTTCTAGCCTCTCTTGCAGTTAAATACTGCCACTTATATAAATTTTGATAATTGAATGTGAACAGAAGTGATGTATGCAATATCTATATTATGTGTTAAATGGAGAGAATCATATCCTTCTCTTTTGTATTCCTTTTGGCTGGAATACCATTGTACTATTGAACCATCCTGGATCAAGCAGATAAAAGCAAGATGCTAGAGATGACAGAGCAATAGGACAGAAAAATCCAGGGCCCCTGATGACTTTGTGCTTTTGAACATCTTCTAGCTTGGGCTTTTGCCTTATGCCGCTTGTAATTTACAATTACAAAAATCTTTACATTACAAAATCTTGACATTATTTACATTACAAAATCTTGACATTATTTACATTACAAAGTCTTGTAATGCAGATTTTTTAAAGGTATGTGAACCTATATTCTAAATAATTTATACTTTGGTACCCTATAATGAGATGGTTCTCTAACAGAATATAAAATGTGTGGCACTGTCTTTGAGGTAGTCGAACAGGCTGTGAAGGCACAGATAATACATTCTGGAAAGCTGATAACTCTCAGCATGTTGTGGTAAAATATGTGGTGAAACTTGCCCCAGTACCTAAAAATAAGACCACTTTCTGAGAGTCCATGCTTAAAAGGAAATGATTGGAAGTATTCAGAATACTGGTATCAGTTTCTTCTTTAATATTTTACTAAAGGCCCAGGAGAGGTGGATGACACTGAGCTGGAGCTAAACAGTTTGCACAGATTGAAGACTATACAGATATGCTAAGTGAGCCATTCTGTTCATGCAGCTTGCAATCTAGTTTGATAGAGAATCTGGTAATTTGTGGCCTTATGGATTGGAAAGCTGAATTGATTTCTTTATCTTAGATTGAAACAGTCATAGTAGGAAGCTTCAAAAACACCTTAGTGGAGAAAAGAATATGGCACCAAATCTTTTAAATGAAAAAATGTGACACTGGAGCCACTACAGTAATAAAAGTCCAATTAAGGGAATTATTTTCCTATCCAAACCATTATTTCAGATGAGTCCAAGACAGCTGTACTATTTTAAGAGAGAGTGGGATGGACAGAACTTATAGAGGATTAAAAAAAGACCAAACAGGAGAGTACATATTGTTCAAAGGTACACACAGAGCTTTCACTAACATAGACTATAAATTCAATAAACCTTAAATTTACAAAAGGAAAAGTCATATAAAGTATGTTCTTAGACCATTATTGAATTTAATTAGAAATAAATAGCAGAGATATAGGGCGACTCTCCGAATATTTGAAAATTAAACAACACACTTCGACAAAGGCCAAAGAGGAAGTCTCAAGGAAAAAAAAATAACTGAATGAATATGTAAATAAAACATAGCAATTTGCAAGATGAGGCTAAACAAATTCTTAGAGAGAAAGTTATAGCATTAAATGCTTACCTTATAAAAGAATAAAGATCTTAAATCAGTAATCTAAGTTTCAACTTGAGAAACTAGAGTAAGAAGACACAATTAAACTCAAGATAAGAAGAAAGAAGGAAATAATAAAGTTATAAGCAGAAATCACTGAACTTGAAACCAGAAAAGCAACAGAAAAAAAAATCAATTTAACCAAAAGCAGAATATTTGAAAAAAACATTTTAATTGATAAAAGTCTAGTCAGACTGGTAACCAAAAAAGAGAAAGGACACATATTAGGAATAAAATAAGGGTTATTATTATTTACCCTCAGACGTTAAAAGTATAATAAGGGAAAACTGAGCAACTTAGCATCCATAAATTTGACAAGTTAGATCAGAGTTTGTGGCTATTCTGTTCCTATTCCAGAGTTGCATTTTTGGTATGTTACAGGTCACTGGATCATGAAGAACCACAGCTAGACCTGTTATAGGTGAGCACTCATAACCTAGAGATCATAAACTTTAAGCCAGGTGCAATAACTGGATGAGACTTTGAGGCTGCCTCTCCTGGATGTGAGATGGATATGTTCTCTAAGTGGGAGGAAGTGTGTACAAACACATTTGGGTTACCAAGGAGCACACCATGGCAGGTAATGCCGGTTGCCCTTAAATTTTCAGTGTCGTCTTCTCTCAGAATAAGATCCATGATTTTTAGTTGTATGCATGGCCATCCAAAATAAAAACTGTATTCCCCACCATCTTTTAAAGCTAGCTAGCTGTGGCCATGCAGCTAAGCCAACAGAAGTGCAAAACTGATGTGTAGAATTCAATGTCATGCTATCAGGGATAGCTCAGCTATTATAACAGAGACCAGTCTACATGTTTCAATCAGAAAGTATTTCGTAGAATGAAATTTGTTACACAGCGACAGAAGACCTGTGAAGCCAAACACAACTGATTCCTTAAAAATCGCAAACTATCCAAACTCGCTAAAGGAGATACAGATAAGCTGAATAGTCCTATGTCTATTAAATATTATCAATAAACGGACACCACTACAACTCATAGGGATAAACGGATAACTGGAGGAGTCCCGAAACTAAAGCTCCCTGTTGATGGCTGCTTGGGAACTGAGAGAACCAAGAGAAATGGGAGTGAGCACTGAGTTATGGGGTCTGGGCCATCAGTCTGAGACCAGGGACAAGAGGAAGTGCAGCAGTATGAATGCCACTCAAGGCAGACAGGGAGGGGAGAACTACCCTACCTGCCAAGGTCATCTACCAGATTACATAGCAGAACAGGGAAAAAAGGAATGCAGCTTAAAGCATTAAATGAATGACCAACAAATACACATGAAAGGGATATTTGGGTCTTGCCTTTCCTTTGAGTTGGAATTTGGATGTGATGGGAAGCCACCTTTGATGGTAGAGCAACAGGATAGAAAGAACCTGGGCCCCTGACAATTTAATGGATGCTTTCATGCGAAAAAGCTCAGCCCAGTCTTTTATGAGCAAAGGAAATATACATATGTCCTGTTAAAGCCATTGTTAATTTTGAATGTCTTACCCAGTACTTAACCTAAATTAATATGGTGTGCTACAATTAGAATTGCATAGATGGAAAGAAGGGTATGAGAGATGGGGTATAAAAGAAAGGGAGTTTAAAAGCAGGCAGGGACATATGGTATGGAATCCTATGCAATGTCCAGAATTGATAAATCTCCAGAGAAAGAAAATAAACTAGTGGCTTCCAGAGGCCAGGAGGGCTGACTGCTAATGGGTTCAAGGTTTCTTTTTGGAGTGATGGAAATGTTCTGGAAGTAGATAGTGGTAATGGTTGCACAGCTTTGTGAATAAACCAAAAACCACTGAATTATACACTTAAAAAATAAATTAAAAAATAAGTAGGCAAGAGGCATGTAATCAAAGGGCTTATATGCTATGCCAAGAAATACTGAATTTCTTCTATAGGGTATGGGTAGCCACTGTTGGGGTTTTTAGAGGTAGGAACAGTCAGATTAGATTTTTATAAAGAAAACTCTAGCATCCGTGTAGAGAGCATAAGACAATTGGAAAGGCACGATAGTTGGTTAGCCCAAGTGGGAGACAATGAGGACCAAAATTAGGGCAGCCAACATACCCTGTGGGGAAGGCAGCGAGCCCAAGACCAAGCTTTCTGCTGTCATGGTGAGGAGTTTGGTAACATAGAGACAGGACTGAACAAAGGAATAAATCCATTAAGGATAATGGAAGACAAGTTTCTCACTATTGAAAATGGGGTTTATGAATATGGAAAAGAGATGATGTTGGAAAGCAACTGGAAGTATCAATGTGAAATATGATCCAATATGGTACAGCCCCAGTTAAAATTAAGGTAAGGTATAGAAACATACAGATATATGCATACACACATATAACTTACATACAATTTTTCCTTATCTCACTCTGTTGAAAAGGCATGAATACAATGACATCCCAGTCACAAAGACCATACACAGTGTCCAAGTATTTGTTTCTAAATGCCAAGGATGAAGAGCTTCCTGAAGATATATAACTGACCCCAGGGCTGAAGCAGGAAAAATACAAGATAATCTGAGAACATCTTATTGTGCCAGAAATACTCAAGGGGCATGTCAAAAGCACACATCTCCCAGTGGCCAAGTCTGGGACAATTTGAACATCAGATAAATAATGATGATGATAGGTTGCAATCTTTTGAGTAAAATAAGAATCCATGAAACTAGATTAATATAAAAGCATAAATGGGCACACATATAAATGGGAGAGAATGGAATGCTTCTATTCCAACTAATAAATATAAATGAATTATGGAATTAGAAGATCACCATTTAACAATCATCATAGTGATAACTGATTTGGACAAATATTATCAATGGATGCTAAATCTGGTGTGTGAAAGATTGATATGAGAGGACATTCATGCACTTTCAAAGTAACTCTTATATGATACATTTGGGTTATTTATTAATTAATAAATGTCACAAACTTATTAATGAATTTCCTAGTGAGAAAACTTGACAGACACCATTAATAATGTGATAAATGTTAACATCATCAATAATGGCACATATCAACATTGTGTGCCTCCTGATAAGATACACTGAGAAGAGCTCAGCATCACTTTTGTGGTAATCTCACCCAAAATATACAAATTCTTTCATCATAACAAACATCAGACAAACCCAAATGGGAGGACATCCTACACAGTAACTGGGCTATATGCTTCAAAAATGTTAAGAACATGAAAGACAAGAAAAGACCAAGGAACTATTCCAAATTGAAGGACATTAAAGAGATATGACAATAAATGGAATACTTCATCCTGGACTGGGTAACAGACTTTAAAAAGCATATATTTGGTATTATTATAAAAATCTGGAGGGGGCACCTTCAAGATGGCAGAGGAGTAAGATGTGGAGATCACCTTCCTCCCCACAAATACATCAAAACTACATCTACATGTGGAACAACTCCTACAGAACACTTACAGAATGCTGGCAGAAGATCTCAGAATTCCCCAAATGCAAGAAACTCCCCACATAGCTGGGTAGGGCAACAGAAAAAGGAAAAACAGAGACAAAAGAATAGGGAAGGGACCTGCACCTCAGGGAGGGAGCTATGAAGGAGGAAGTTTCCACATGCTAGGAAGCCCCTTCACTGCTGCAGATGGGGGGTGGTGGGGGGAAAGCTTTGGAGCCACAGAGGAGATCGCAGCAACAGGGGTGCAGAGGGCAAAGCAGAGAGATTCCCGCACAGAGGATCAGTGCCGACCAGCACTCACCAGCCCGACAGGCTTGTCTGCTCATCCGCTGGGGCGAGTTGGGGCTGGGAGCTGAGGCTCGGGCTTTGGAGGTCAGATCCCAGAGAGAGGACTGGGGTTGGCTGCGTGAACACAGCCTGAAGGGGGCTAGTGCGCCACAGCTAGCCGGGAGGAAGTCCGGGAAAAAGTCAGGAGCTGTCAGAGAGGCAAGAGGCCACTGTTTTGGGATGCGTGAGGAGAGGGGATTCAGAGCACCGCCTAAACGAGCTCCAGAGATGGGCACGAGCCACGGCTATCAGCGCGGACACCAGAGATGGGAATGAGATGCTAAGGCTGCTGCTGCAGCCACCAAGAAGCCTGTGTGCAAGCACAGGTCACTAGCCACACTTCCCTTCCCGGGAGCCTGTGCAGCCCGCCACTGCCAGGGGCCAGTGATCTAGGGACAACTTCCCTGGGAATACATACGGTGCGCCTCAGGCTGTTGCAACGTCACACTGCCCTCTGCCGCCAAAGACTCGCTCCGCATTCTGTACCCCTCCCTCCCCCAGGCCTCAGTGAGCCACAGCCCCCAAATCAGCCGCTCCTTTAACTCCATCCTGTCTGGCCCGGAACAGACGCCCTCAGGTGACCTACACTCAGAGGAGGGGCCAAATCCAAAGCTGAACCCCAGGAGCTGTGTGAACAAAGAAGAGAAAGGGAAATCTCTCCATGCAGCCTCAGGAGCAGCTGATTAAATCTTCACGGTCAACTTGATGTACCCTGCATCTGTGGAATACCTGAATAGACAACGAATCATCAAAAAATTGAGGCAGTGGACTTTGGGAGCAACTGTAGACTTGGGGTTTGCTTTCTGCCTCTAATTTGTTTCTGGTTTTATGTTTATCTTAGTTTAGTATTTAGAGCTTACTATCACTGGTAGATTTATTGATTGGGTTGCTCTCTTCCTTTATATATATATATTTTTTTTTCCTTTTTCTCTTTTTTCAGTGTGTATGTGTATGCTTCTTTGTGTGATTTTTCTCTGTATACCTTTGCTTTTGCCATTTGTCCTAGGGTTCTGATTGTCTGTGGGTTTTTTTCCTTTATTTTAGTATCATTCTTAGCACTTGTTATCGCTGGTGGATTTTTTTATTGGTTGACTTTTTAATTTTTAATATTTTTTTCCATTTTAATAACTATTTTATTTATTTATTTATTTTTTCTTCTTTCTTTCTGTTTTCCTCCTTTTTCTTCTGAGCAGTGTGGCTGACAGGGTCTTGGTGCTCTGGCTGGGTGTCAGGCCTGAGCCTCTGAGGTGGGAGATCCGAGTTCAGGACATGGGTCTACCAGAGACCTCCCAGCCCCACGTAATATCAAACAGCAAAAGGTCTGCCAGAGATCTCCATCTCAACGCTAACACCCAGCTCCACTCAATGAACAGCAAGCTACAGTGCTGGACACCCCAAGCCAAACAACCAGCAAGACAGGAACACAACCCCACCCATTAGCAGAGAGGCTGCCTAAAATCATAATAAGGTCACAAACACCCCAAACACACCACCGGACATAGTCCTGCCCACCAGAAAGACAAGATCCAGCCTCATCCACCAGAACACAGGTACCATTCCCCTACACCAGGAAGCCTACACAACCCACTGAACCAACTTTACCCACTAGGAGCACACACCAAAAACAACAGGAACTATCTACCTGCAGCCTCTGAGAAGGAGACCCCAAACACAGTAAGTTAAGCAAAATGAGAAGACAGAGAAATACACAGCAGATGAAGGAGCAAGGTAAAAACCCACCAGACCAAACAAATGAAGAGGAAATAGGCGGTCTACCTGAAAAAGAATTCAGAGTACTGACAGTAAAGATGATCCAGAATCTTGGAAGTAGAATGGAGAAAATACAAGAAATGTTTAACAAGGACCTAGAAGAACTAAAGAGCAAACAAACAATGATGAACAGCACAATAAATGAAATTAAAGATTCTCTAGAAGGAATCAATAACAGAATAACTGAGGCAGAAGAACGGATAAGTGACCAGGAAGATAAAATAGTGGAAATAACTACTGTAAAGCAGAATAAAGAGAAAAGAATGAAAATAATTGAGGACAATTCCAGAGACTTCTGGGACAACATTAAATGCACCAACATCCGAATTACAGGGTCCCCAGAAGAAGAAGAGAAAAAAAAAGGGACTGAGAAAATATCTGAAGACATTATAGTTGAAAAGTTCCCTAATATGGGTAAGGAAATAGTCAATCAAGTCCAGGAAGCACGGAGAGTCCCATACAGGATGAATCCAAGGAGAAACATGCCATGACACATATTAATCAAACTACCAAAAATTAAATACAAAGAAAACATATTAGTAGTAGCGAGGGTAAAACAACAAATAACATACAAGAGAATCCCCATAAGATTAACAGCTGTTCTTTCATCAGAAACTCTGCAAGCCAGAAGGGAGTGGAACGACATATGTAAAGTGATGAAAGGCAAAAACCTACAACCAAGATTACTCTTTCCAGCTGGGATCTCACTCAGATTTGATGCAGAAATTAAAATATTTATAGGCAAGCAAAACTTAAGAGAATTCAGCATCACCAAACTAGCTTTACAACAAATGCTAAAGGAACTTCTCTAGGCAGGAAACACAAGAGAAGGAAAAGACCTCCAAAAACAGACCCAAAACAACTAAGAAAATGGTAACAGGAACATACATATCAATAATTACCTTAAATGTAAATGGATTAAATGTTCCAACCAAAAGACACAGACTGGATGAATGTATACAAACACAAGACCCATATATATGCTGTCTACAAGAGACCCACTTCAGACCTAGGGACACATACAGACTTAAAGTGAGGGGATGGAAAAAGATATTCCATGCATAACAGAAATCAAAAGAAAGCTGCAGTACAATTCTCATATCAGAAAAAATAGACTTTAAAATAAAGATTATTATAAGAGACAAAGAAGGATACTACATAATGATCAAGGGATCAATCCAAGAAGAAGATATAACAATTGTAAATATTTAAACACCCAACATAGGAGCACCTCAATACATAGGCAAATACTAACAGCCATAAAAGGGGAAATTGACAGTAACACAATCATAGTGGGGACTTTAACACACCACTTTCACCAATGGACAAATCATCCAAATTGAAAATAAATAAGGAAACACAAACTTTAAGTGATACAATAAACAAGATGAATTTAATTTATATTTATAGGACATTCCACCCAAAAACAGCAGATACACCCTCTTCTCAAGTGCTCATGGAACATTCTCCAGGATAGATCATATCTTGGGTCACAAATCAAGCCTGGGTAAATTTTAGAAAATTGGAATCGTACCAAGTAACTTTTCCGACCACAACGCTATGAGACTAGATATCGATTACAGAAAAAATCTGTAAAAATTACAAACAAATGGAGGCTCAATAATATGCCACTAAATAACCAAGAGATCACTGAAGAATCAAAGAGGAAATCAAAAATTACCTAGAAACAAATGACAATGAGAACACAACAACCCATAACCTATGGGATGAAGCAAAAGCATTTCTAAGAGGGAAGTTTAGAGCAATACAATCCTACCTCAAAAACAAGATACATCTCAAATAAACAACCTAACCTTACACCTAAAGAAATTAGAAAGGAACAACAAAAAAACGCCAAAGATAGAGGAGGAAAAAAATCATAAAAGATCAGATCAGATCAGAAATAAATGAAAAAGAAGTGAAGAAAACGATAGTGAAGATCAATAAAACGAAAAGCTGGTTCTTTGAGAAGATAAACAAATTGATAAACTATTAGCCAGACTCATCAAGAAAAAAGCGAGAAATCTCAAATCAATAGAATTAGAAATGAAAAAGGAGAAGTAACAAGTGACACTGCAGAAATACAAAGGATCATGAGAGGTTACTACAAGCAACTATATGTCAATAAAATGGACAACCTGGAAGAAATGGACAAATTCTTAGAAATGCACAATTTTCTGGGACTGAACCAGGAAGAAAGGGAAAATATATACAGACCAATCACAAACACGGAAATTGAAACTGTGATTAAAAATCTTCCAACAAACAAAAGCCCAGGGGCAGATGGGTTCACAGGCGAATTCTATCAAACATTTAGAGACGAGCTAACACCTACCCTTCTCAAAGTCTTCCAAAATATAGCAGAGAGAGGAACACTCTCAAACTCATTTTACGAGGCCACCATCACCCTGATACCAAAACCAGATAAAGATGTCACAAAGAAAGAAAACTACAGGCCAATATCACTGATGAACATAGATGCAAAAATCCTCAACAAAATACTGGCAAACAGAATCAAACAGCACATTAGAAGGATCATACACCGTGATCAAGTGGGGTTTATTCCAGGAATGCAAGGATTCTTCAATGTATGCAAATCAATGTGATAAACCATATTAACAAATTAACAAATTGAAGGAGAAAAATCATATGTTCATCTCAACAGACACAGAAAAAGCTTTCGACAGAACTCAACACCATTTTATGATAAAAACCCTCCAGAAAGTAGGCATAGAGGGAACTTTCCTCAACATAATAAAGACCATATATGACAAACCCACAGCCAACATCGTTCTCAATGTGAAAAACTGTTTAGCCACAGCAATCAGAGAAGAAAAAGAAATAAAAGGAATCTAAATGGAAAAAGAAGTAAAACTGTCACTGTTTGCAGATGACATGATACTACACATAGAGAATCCTAAAGATGCTACCAGAAAACTACTAGAGCTAATCAATGAATTTGGTAAAGTAGCAGGATACAAAATTAATGCACAGAAATCTCTTGCATTCCTATTTACTAATGATGAAATATCTGAAAGTGAAATTAAGGAAACTCTCCTATTTACCACTGCAATGAAAAGAATAAAATATCTAGGAATGAACCTACCTAAGGAGACAGAAGACCTGTGTGTAGAAAAAAATTTGACACTGATGAAAGAAATTAAAGATGATACAAACATTTTTCACAGAACTAGAACAAGAAATTTCACAATTTGTATAGAAACACAAAAGACCCAGAATAGCCTAAGTGATCTTGAGAAAAGGTAAAGAATAAAATATCTAGGAATGAACCTACCTAAGGAGACAGAAGACCTGTGTGTAGAAAAAAATTTGACACTGATGAAAGAAATTAAAGATGATACAAACATTTTTCACAGAACTAGAACAAGAAATTTCACAATTTGTATAGAAACACAAAAGACCCAGAATAGCCTAAGCGATCTTGAGAAAAGGAAACAGAGCTGGAGGAATTAGGTCCCTGACTTCAGACTATACTGCAAAGCTACAGCAATCAAGACAGTATGGTACTGGCACAAAAACAGAAATATAGATCGATGGAACAGGATAGAAAGCCCAGAGATAAACCCATGCACATATGGTCACCTTGTCTTTGATAAAGGAGGCAACAATTCACAATGGAGAAAAGACAGCCTCTTCAATAAATGGTGCTGGGAAAACTGGACAGCTACATGTAAAAGAATGAAGTTAGAACACTTCCTAACACCATACACAAAAATAAACTCACAATGGATTAAAGACCTAAATGTAAGGCCAGATACTATAAAACTGTTAGAGGAAAATATAGGCAGAACACTCTATGACATAAATCACAGCAAGATCCTTTCTGACCCACCTCCTAGAGAAATAAACAAAAGTTGGGCGGGAGACGCACGAGGGAAGGGATATGGGGATATATGTAGAGCTGATTCACTTTGTTATACAGCATAAACTAACACTCCATTGTAAAGCATTTATAATCCAATAAAGGTGTTAAAATAATAAGATAAAATAATAAAAATTTTTTAAATAATATAAAAAACTGAACAGGGTCTTTGGACTAAATAATAATATTGAGTCAATGTCTATTTCCTCCTTTTTATGGATATTTTGTGCCTACATGAGAGAATGTTCTTATCCATAGGAAACATATATTGGAGAATCAAAGGATATGGTAGACAGAATTATGATCTTCTACAGGAGTTAGGTACTAATACCTACAACTTGTAAGTATCACCTTATAACAGAAAGGGGTCTTTGCCGATGTGACTAAATTAATTATCTTGAGATGGGGAGATTATTTTGGATTATCCAGGTGAGCCCTGAAATGACATTACAAGTTTTCTTATAACAGAGAGGAAAGGAAAAATTTGACATAGACAGAAGAGGATAAGACAATGTGAAGACAGAGACATTTATTGGAGCAATGTGGACACAAGCCAAGGGAAGCTAGCAGCCACAGTAGCTGGAGGAAGCAAGGAACAGATCTCCCCTAGAGCCTCTAAAGCAGCCGCTATTCTCCTGACATCTTGATGTCAGCACAGTAATGCTAATTTTGGACTTCTGGCCTCCAGAACTGTGGAAGAATAAACTTCTGTTGTTTTAAGCCACCAAGTTTGTGGTGATTTGTTATGGCACCCACAGGCAACCACCCCACAAGTTGTAACAGGCATCGTATCTGAAACTTGTTCTCAACTTTTTCAGAGTAAGAGAAATATTAACAAACATGCCTGGGTAAAAGATACACAAGACCTCTGTATCTTTTCAACTTTTAATAAATTTGAAATTGCTTTAAAATAAAGAACTTTAAAAATTAGAAGATTAAATTGGTGAAGCTTAAGAGCTATTACTCAAGTAATATGAAAATTGAGGAAGATAAAAAAATTCTAGAGAGATTTAGACTCCTAAATTTCTACTGTTTCATCCTTGGAACCTTGGCCTTTATCCAAAAGCTCTTTACTTCCTCTTTATAAGGTGGCTGTAATACCTACAGATACAATATTGGTCTTCAAGATCAGCAGTTTGGCGAAAGAGGAAAGGGCATCATCCCAGTTGAGTCTATTCTTTTGATCAGAAAAGCAGAAGTTTTCTAGCTATACCCAGAAAATTTCTGTTTCAATCTCAGTAGCTAGAACTGTATCTAACTGAAGAGAGTCTGTGGAGGTGAGCATTCACTTTCCCAGCTTCTTGAGTGGATATCACAATGAAGAAAAACATTGAAAATGTCTGTTGAGTTGGCTAATAAACCATGTATCTTACATGTAGTTGCCTATCTCCCCTTCTAGATTGTTAGCTCCTTGAAAATATTTATATCTGTATTTAAAGACCCTGCCACATGCCTTAAATATGTGCTCAGTAAGTGCTTACAGAATTAATTCATGCATGTATGAAAGAACATATGAATGAATAGATTAATGAATCTGATACTCTGAGATCATGTTAACCATGTAAACAAATATCAGCTTTATTAGAATATAGTTCCCAATGCAGAATCATTTTAAAAGCATTGATATTTCAGAATACTTTTACACCTCTGCTATCATCTGCCTTTTGTTAGTTAAGTTTTATATTGTATCATGACAGTTTGTCTATGGATTCACTTTTTGTGCCCGCTGTTATGGTACAGATGAAAACCATATTAAATACTTTCCTGAATTGTTGAAATACTGTCTTAGCTCTCATTTTTTCAGTGTCTTGTCTCTCACCCCATTAAAGGAGAGGGAAAATGGGAAAGGCAAATCCTGGTAAACAGTTAAGTATAAGAAGTGATTAATAAGGTACTCAGTAAATATTCTGAAGATCCTGTCCTTGATAACTACGTGGATGGGAATACCAAACACAGGAAAAGAGATTAATTGATAAGAAACAGATTATGTAAAATTGATGAGTGATGTTTAGGCAGAAGAAGTTTGATTTGCTTGTGGGACATCCTTCTACAAACAGGTAGTTAAGAATTAGACATTTGGGTCTTAAACTAAGAGAAGTTTGAACATGAGATAGAAATTTGCCATTCTTCTGCATGTAAGTGATAGTTGATGCTTGTGAACAGAGAAGATAAAGAAACCATGAAAAGTGTGAAGAAAACATTTTTTAATAAAACCCTGAAGATTCACAAACCCTAACGGCAGGTACAGAACTGAAGGAGAAATTATAAGGAAATAATAACAAGAGCCGCCATTACTACTATATGGAAAGCACCGTGATGCTAGACTTAGGTACAGATCTTTTATATACTGTACAAGATTACCGTCACTGTCTCAGTTTTACAAGTAAGGAAAAAGAAGCCAGAAAGTATAAGTTATTTGTCCTTGGTTAGAGATAGAGTTGAGAGTCCACCAGCCATTGCCACTTGAACAAAGGAAGGAACACTGAAACAGAAAGAAGCCATGAATGCCACAAGAAGAAAGAGCTTAGGGATTCTTAACCACTCAAATGGTACAAGGATGTTGGAGGTTGAGGATCAAAAAGAGGCCTTGGATCTGAAATTTGGAAACCATTGATGATATCTGCGCATGAAATGTCAGCTGAAAATACGTGAAGGAGTTATATAAACTCTAAAAAGGAATTTACATGATTTTACGTTTGAATGGGAGGATAAGATGTAACATATGGTCACAGATTTGGTTATGAAATACATTAGTTGGAACAATGGTGCACGATATGAGAGAAAAAGAGAACGGGCGATATTTTGTGGGAGCGGAAATGAGGAGATGCCTTGGGAAGAGAAAGGGCGTATGTGCCAAAATTCAGGTTAGCGTGTTTGCTCAAGTATATCCTCTTGCAAACTAACTAAAAAATCTCCAAATCAAATAAAACTCATCACTGGAAATAAATTTGTGGGTTCCGGTGAATGTGAACTTTTATTTCTGGGTACCTGGCTATATTAAATGAGGACACAGCAGAATAATGCCACGGTGAAATCTGCAGGGTCAGAATGTAATGCAGGAAAAGACTTAGCTTGTAACGCATGAGTTTTCCTTATCATGATCAGTAAGAGAAGTGAGGGTTCTGAAAGTTGAAAAGAGATATATATCCCAGATAACTATTTCAGATAAGAATAGCTAGAATTTATTAAAAGTTGACCATGTGTCACACTTTTGTTAAATCCCTCCTATGGCTTATTTTATATGGCCTTCAGAGCATCCTTTGACTCAAGTACTATTCTCACACCTATGAAGAGATGAGGAAATTGATGCTGACAGGTATATAATAACTTGCCCATGTTACATAGCTTAAGTGGCAGAGCTTTGATTCTAACTCTGGCCTGACTGGCTCTTGATAATGTACTCTTAATGACTCAACAATACAACCTGCTATTTGTATTGGGACCTCATTAATAACTCTCAGAAGACAATAATTATAGATCAAAATATGCACTTCCCTGAATATGAGGGGAAGGGGCATAAGCAGGAGAAAGAAGCACAGATGCTACAAATTAGAATTTAGAATTTCAGCGACCTTGGAAATCATCTATTTTAAACTTTCTCTCAAAGTAAGATACCCTCTACCGTATACATTCTCAGGGCATCTAACCTCAGCTTGAAGAACACCCCACTTGACAGGAGAACCCATTTAATTTTTGGTCAGTCATCTCTCATTTTTGTTTTAATTACTCTCTGAGTCACAATCTGCCTCCCTCCAACTTGGCCCCAATTTTATATCAGTTTTTAAATATTCATTATCTTTAATCAGCCAGCATCTGCACACACTCAATGTATGTATTTTAAGTTGTAATTACCTAGGAATCAATTTATTTCCCTCTTCTTGAGGTTCAAATCAATAATCATTAACTGGAATCATTTCACTTAAAGCATCATTAAATTTACCAAATTAACTAATCAAATAGGTGGAACCAACATAACAAACAAGCAATTTCACAAACAGTTCTGTGATAGCTGCGGCCTGAATATTCATGGAAAACTGAATGTCAGACTGTTTAAATGGAAGCTAGGCACATTACAGTCATAGGGTTCCTTCATTATTTACCATAACCAAGAGAGGATGCTATTATAAATCCCCATTTTATCCATGTGGAAACTAAGGCTAGTGGAAGATCAATTCACTCCTACGTGTCTGGCTTCAAGTCCTAATTTTTCACCCCACAGTAGGTTGGATTCAAAATAAGATCAATACTGCCACTTCAACAGATGATAAAACTGAGGTCCTGATGTGCTGAGCCCTACCTTCTAGACCGAGTGCTTGTCAAACTTTAATGCCCATATGAATCACCTGGGGATAATGTTAAACTGCTGTTTCTGATCCAGTAGATCTAGGCTAGGGTATAAGATTTCACATTTCCAGCCAGCTATCAGGTAATGCTGATGTTGCTGGCCCATGGGCCACATTCTGAGGAAGCTAGTTCATTAGAGTCTTGAGATATAAAGTTGGTCCCAGAATGGCAACATCAGTGTGATCTGAGACCTTCTTAGAAATCCAAACTCTCTGGCCTTACTTAAGACCCACCGAATTAGAATATCTGGGCATGGGACCTGGAAATGCATGTTCTACCAATGCTTCAAGGTAATTCGTGTTCACACTAGAATTCGAGAAGCATTAACTTAGATTGTACACTGAATTAATATCAGAACAAGAAACTATGTTCTGAGCAGTGCTTTTTCCTATATACCAGGCTGTTTCTCCCAAAGCTGGAATTAGCTGCCCTAACTAAGCCATATTGGTCTACAAATGTTTCTCCCCAAAGATGTCCATGTGCTGGTTTAAAATATGTCAACAAATTCTTTGATACTCCTCCCTTCAATAAATGGAGCTTAGTTACCCTCTGCTTGAATGTTGACTGACTCATAACTAACAAGTAGAATGCAGCAGAAGTGATGATCTGTCACTTCCATTATTAAGATATAAAAAGACTGAAGCATCCATCTTGGGCACATTATGTCTCCCAGAAACTAGTTGACACTTGTGAGGATATTCAGGAAGCTTATGGAGAGGCCCATGTGGTAGGGAACTGAAATCTCCAGATATCAGTCATTGAGAAACTGAGACCTTCCAAGAAACACATGGGTGAGCTTGGGAGCGACTGCTCCCCCAACCAAACCTTCATATGAGACTCATGAGAGACCCTTGGGCCAGAATCAGCCAACTGAGCTGCTCTCAGACTCCTGACCTAGAGAAACTGTGAGAAAATAATTTTGGTTTTTTGTTTTAAGTTGCAAAATCTGGGGTAATTTGTTACACAACAATAGAAAACTAATACAAACCCTCAACAATTGGTTTTCTTTGAAGTGATCATGACAATTGATAACTCTTAAAACTTCCTATATTTTGACTGTTTCTTGAAGAAGCAATCCATAGGACTTTCCCCCTCCTGATGCTTTTAGTCTTCACTTTTTACATCAATTGCCTCAAAAAAACAACCATATTTTAAGAAAGATTTAATATCTGGAAATAACACTATGACACTTGACATAAAGTAGGGGGTTAGGAAATTCTTGTTGGCTCACAAATCAGAGTAATTGAATCAATCATTATTTTAAAAAAATGGCATCCAAGCACCAAATAGCACATTCACTCAATAAATGTGCAAGTCCTTCCAAGACTTAAGAGATGGGATTTCACCAGTTAAAATGGATTTCATGAAATAGGAAATACAAGTATTCAATTAATTTCAGAAGACTACAGACTTAAATTTAATATTTAATTTTAAAAATTGCTTTCCAATTTTGCTTCTGCAGTCTGACTTTGAGCTTCTCTGTGTCCAGTTTCCTAACCCTAAATGAAAGCACTGGGCTGTGATGAACTCCATAGTCCCCCACATCTCTAACATACCATCTGTTTCTATAGAAATGGACCTTTAATTTACACAGTGAAAACCAACTGCAATAACATCTCAATCTTAGCTCTAGTTAGCTCCCTAAAGGTGTACTTTGAACCTCTTATCCCTGAGGAATTAGTCAAATAAGGTTACAAGCTTTTCGCCTACTACTATCATCAAAGCAAAACTTCTTATTATGCAAAACACCCCACCAAAGTTAAACAACTCTCTGCTACATTAATTAACGCATTTATGGCACTGAATACATTACCAGGATAGATCAGCACATTACCAGGCAATGATGAGAGAATTGCCTCTTGAGTCACCCACCCTGACTTCCTGTTGTCTAATAAGGAACAGTCAGAGAGGAATACAGTTGGACTGGGCTTAGAAGGAATGGTACTGCTGGAAACACCGTGCTATTTTGGCCTTATAAAATTGAAAGGGAATTTTTAGATTGTCTCATTTTCTATTTTATTCTTGTCAGATGATCATTCAGATTCTGTTTAAATACTTCAAGTGTTATTGCCCTAAAGGTATCTTATTCCATGTTTTGTCATTTTTACCTGCTCAAAGATCCTGATGGTTTATATCTAAATACTGTTTCTCTGAAGGTTCCCATAATTGGGTAAAAAACACAAAAGATGACCACAGGCTGAGTTAAAGATAGTAAAAGGACAGGGTCTAGGACAAGCTTTGCCCTAGTAGTCTGGAAGACTGTGTAGTAGAAGCCAAAATGGGAGGCCAGCTAAGGAATATAGTTCTGATGACGATCCCAAGTGTAATCCTGCAAGGGGGTCACATCAGAAAAAGCACCCAAGACCTGGGAGATCTGGCTCATTCTAGATCTCATGGGTTGACAAGCTTCAGGGTCTCATGAGGTAAGGGAGTTAGTAAAAGTGCTAGAAGGAAAGTTAAGCAAAGCTGACCCTAACTCAGTGGTTGTTTGCCATCACTTGCCCCCCCTCAAATTTTATATTGCTTGAAGGAACCATGGATATAGATAATATTACAAAAATGCTCAAGTGCCTGTAGGTGAAGCCTGCCATCGCTTAAGTCAGGGGCAGATTACAAGATTACTGATGATCTCTCTGAAGAACGATTTATTGAGTCACTGCTGTTAGATTCAAGGGTATTACACTCATCAAATTAAATCTAGGAGGTTTCCTAAAATTATTTCTGTGTTTTACAAGGTTCAGTCACAGCCACTGCTTATAGCATGCATTGTCTCTTTTGTTCCAGTGATAAATGCATTCATGCTCTTTAATCACTTGTATGTAAACTTCACAGTATTAGATTATCATTGTGCCAGCTGAAGTTTTGAAATGATATAGGAGGTTTACCAGGAATTCAAAGTGAATTATCTTTTAGTTTTAAAGATATAGAAGGTACTGCTGTGCAAAATTTACATTTTAATAATTCACTGCTTTCCCCCATGGCCTTAAGCTGGTCAAACAGTATAATTTTATTCTATACATACTTCTAGTATGTGTGTGTGTACATATATGAATATACACGTGTGTAATGTAAATACTGTATATAAATGTGTATAAATTTTCAGAGAGAAAGTAACATGAAATAGGGCCATCTCTCCAATGTTTATTTACTCTCAACCTTCTCATATTTTTGATAACTATCTAATATCTGCTTGAATGTTTCCAGAATGAGACAGTATATTCTAATTCCACAAATTTTCTTTCTAATCTTAAACCGAAGTTAGCTTACTGATGTTTGGGAGTCAGTCTCTCTCACAGCTCTATCATGACACCCATAATCAACTCTTTTTTAAGCCAAATATCCCTAGTTTCTTCAACCTTATTTAAGAGGCATAGTATTGAAACCTGTCCAGTTACTCTTCTCTGAGACATTACCAATTTGTTTGGGTCCTTCTTAAATAAGAGCCCCTGAACTCAAAACGAAATACAATTACACTGGCTGCTCAGTGTAAGGAACCATCATTATCATTATCATCACTACCACTTATTGTCTCCCATGAACCCAGGCCTAAGGTAGACAGATCCTTTACAGAGTACATCTTTTATCATTCCTAGAGCCTTCCGTGGTTATCATGAAATTACCACCATATTATTGATTCAGGTTTAATTTACAGTAAATTAAAGTCTTTATGATTTTTTTAATGAGAACTTTAGGAAGCCACAGATAACTTATTCTATTCATATTCAAGCATAGTGTGTTTTAACCTAAAATAAAATTTTTTAATTTATATCTATAAAATGTCATCTCACTGGGGCAGCAGAATGTAACAGAAAGATCTGAGCTTTGGTGTGAAACAGACCCGGGCCTTTGTTCCCCAGGACTGCTATGAACTGGCTGTGTGATTGGAGGTCAGTTCCTTGACCTCTCTGTGCCTCAAGTCCTTCATATATAAAAGGAGGACAATAATGTTTACCCTTCTGGGTTATTGTGATGATTACAGGTAATAAATATATAAGAACTATGTGACATATAATTGGGGTTCAACAAATGATATTATACTTTCATTGTTGTTATTATACGTCTAATAGAACGTTTAGAAATACAACATTATGAGTATCTGTAGGCAAAATATACCTGGATTTTGGCAGGGCATTTAACAAGATATAATATTCTCACATCTAAGATGTCAAAATGTGAGATGTGAGAATCAGGTAAATTCATAAGTTGTTTGCTAGTGGTAATAGACATCGAGAGTCTGCAGTAGTTAGGAGTTGGGTTCCATATCCAGAATCATAATTGCCCTCCTTACTATGCTGAACAGTTGTAACACATTTGTTCTGGATTTTACTAAGAATCAATACATGTGAGATACTATTTTAGTAAATAATCTAGGACAACTTGTAAATTATCTAGTTGTACACCATGAACTCTAACCTCAGCCATGTCCTGCTGGACATTTGCGTTATTGATTTGGATTTTAGCAGAGATAGAATACAGATGAAATTTGAAAAGATTCAAATCTTTGAGATCTTAGACATTAAAAAATTAGACGTAATAACAATGATAAAAATATTAGACGTAATAACAATGAAAGTATAATATCATTTGTTGAGCCCCAATTATATGTCACATACTTCTTACATATAACCTGTAATGATCACAATAACCTCTAAATAAACTCTAAATTCTTACTGAAATGTAATTCAGTCTTACGAGTCTTGTGAATCTACTATTACCTCTCCTTTTTTAAACTCTAATTTCTTAAATAGGACTTTGGTAGCCTGAATTTTATTTTCCAAAGACTTGGTTTCTTTATCTAATAAGTGGGGATAATAACATCTAATGAATTGGGTTGTTATAAGAAATACACTTTAAAATCCAAGTGCTGAACACAGGGCTTGGCACAAAAGGAATCAATAATAGCTGTTATTATGTAAATTTCACCCACAATAGATCTGTGAAGAAACTGATGATGCTAAGTTTTTCAACACTACATTCTTTATTAGTACCGCTCTATTATACATGGAAGCAACACAGTAATTGTTTGCTGAATCTTAATTCAGAGAAAGTTTTTATATTGTACCAGTGCAATTTAGCAGTAAATCCAAACATAAACTTCTCTTTTTTCAGAGATAAAAATGGAAGTTCTTTTAGTGAACTGCTCGTGAAGACGTATTCCCACTAAAGTTTTCCTATAAATACACTAAAAATACTTAGGTATGCTGATTTTTTCCTCTAGGCTTAGCATATTAGCCCTAAATAATCCTGCTTGGAAAGAGTAAATGAATAATTTTATCTCTAGTAAACTAGTCAGTATTGGAGCACTCTTTGTTTTATAATGTTCTTATAGATTGAATGAAATATTATTTCTGGTGTGCCTAGAATGAGAGTCCAGCAAAACTGTATTTTCAAACAATAGATACCTTTGAAAATATTAAAAGGTCCCTTTGCTAAATGAAGGAGGGTTTTAAATGAACTGGAGATATTCACCCCAGATGCTTTAAATATAAGTAAGACACCTTTAAATATCTGATGATTATTGAGAGCTAAAGTCTTTAAAAAACTGGGCTCAATTTTTAAAAAATAAGTTCCACTCAGAATGCACAAGTTTCAATTTCAAGGGTATTATCTACTTGCTATCAGATATGAAGATCTTGCATATCTGAAGTCGTGTCATATGCTAGGTTGAGACTAGCTCTAGTAAATGACCACAGCAGGAAAGAAGCACACTTTCTGCAGTTACAAGATTGAGATTTTAATTTAAACTATCACACTGTGTCACTTTCAGAGTTTAAGGAGCGGTCATTTGCTATGGAGGGAAATCTTGCACAGGAAGACATTTAATATGCATAGAATTCCCTCAAAACTCTTAGGCTCTGTATCAGTATTTGATGGGAGTGTTATTTGACTTCAAAATGCCCTGTAAGAGACAGAAGATTTGCTTTCTCTCGCCCATCAACGTAACTCCACTGCCAAGACATTCAATCTCATAGAAATCTTGCACAGAGTTTGTAATTTCCCGACATTTATTATTTCTGTTTATAAATTCTTAGATTTATAATAATTTAGATCATCTGCTTTATTTACCACTGTATAGAAAATTCTGCACATTTTCATTTGTAGTAAAGTTCCTTCACTTGTAGCAGATCAATCTTCCTCACAATTAGTCTACTCTAAAAGCTTGATGGTGCAGAGAGGAAGAGGATAGCTAATGCTTTGAGTTCATTATATGTGTCAGTTACCATATAAGGAACTGCAGATCTTTTATGTCTTAGAATCCTCACATTCTCTATTAGGAGTATATTATCTCCATTTTACTGATGAGGAAACTGAGGCTCAGAGAGAGTAAGCAACTTGTCGAAAGACACCAACCCAAGTGAGTGGAAGAGCTGAGATTCGACGCGTGATTCCTAACTTCAACTTATAGGCCTTTAAAATTGCAAGCTTTTTATTGTGTTAGAGAAGGCATCACCACAATAGGGTGTCTCAAGCTCCTTCAAATACCTCCTACTTTCTCTAAAACAGTCCCAGTTCTAATAAAAATCCATTTCACAAAGACCCGAAAGAAATTCATTTTTTTGTTCAGCAGCGCAATTTCATTCCTGATGCTGCTAGGAACTCTTAAGCAATCTAAACCTAACGAATGACTTTCAGTGGTGGCAGGAATCACGGGCAGGTGACAAGACAATAAGGGCCCTGGAGCTCTGTGATGACTGCTTTTCTCACCCTGAGAGCAAACAGTCTGTTAAAGCAACAGAAGCCTCTGACTTCATGGAGGGTCAAACTAGTCTCACCATCATGCTTTCATAGCACCTGGAGGATCTAACTCTTGATTCCAAAAAATAAACCAAATGATTTTTTTGAGACACAGGGACCAACCATGTACTGGAATAAGGAGCTAAATATTTATTCTTTAACTTAAATATAAATACACATACCAAACATAAATGTTCTGTGAGTCTGATATAAATTTCCAAATCATTTCCTTACAGACATGTGAAAAAACAATAATCCTTGCTAGGATAAAGTTTTCTTTGGGTTGACATTCATTTTTATACGTGTCTGATTATTGTCGGTCATCTCTTGAGGTCCCCATGCCATTTCTACTGTCTCAGGGACTTGCCTACTATTTTCAGAAAGGCCTTCAGCTTTGCTCAAAGTTGTATTTTAGTTCATCTGTTAAACACTCTGCTTGGCGATTCTTTGTGCTCAACTCTGATGGCTCTTGTGTATTCCCTTCTGTTGCTCTCCTGCACTACAGTATAGAGGAGCCATTTTCAACTTCTTCTGTGGGAAAACTCACTTCCTGATAGGGGTTTGGGCTGAAATTGATGGGTAACTAAGCAGACACATGGAGTTCTGTAACAAACATGAACGTATTTTCCAATCCAACCGCTTACTGTGGAGCCACATTGGCCTAGCCATGGCAAAAAGCTCAGAAATCAAAGGCATTCTATTGTATAGGTTATTTGGTTGAAAAAGGACTATGAAATTTTAAATGTTGGGTAAAGAGATTTGGGAGATTCTGGAGATATGAAAGTGGGAAGTGAAAAGAAGAGGCTTTTCCTGTGCAGAAGTATGAATCCTGCACACTTACTATTCTATCCACTGACTAAATATTCTGTGCACATTTTGATAATTACCTCCTAGCTTTGTATTAAAAAAAAAAACTAAAGACATTGGAAACATTAATGACAAATATAATATCTCAATTGCCCACTCAACTGAAATAGTTAAAAGCAAGGATTTAAATTTAGATAAATATTGCCTGATTAACTAACAAGACCTAAATTAGATTTAGACAATTTTTAATGTAATTAAGAGGATTCTTACTGAATTTGCTTTCTGAGCATTGAGCAGGGCAGAAGAGTCCTGACATACTCAGCTGAAACGGCCACCTGATGTTGGTGAAAAATGAAGGTCTAAGAAACACATCCCAAAAGAGTTATGTTGATAAAAGTAAAGGATTCTTGCCTTTCCTAGTAGTTCCTACATTATAAAAATGATATGACCAGTAGTAGTGTAGTCAATAGTATTGTACCATGTTCTTTCATTGTTTTGACAAATGTAAGATGTTAATATTAGGGGAAAATGGGTGAAAGGTATACCAGAACTGTATGTACTATCTTTGTAACTTTTCTATAAATCTAAAATTATTCCCAAATAAATGAGTTTTATTTTTTTTAATCTATGAGTAGGAACTATTCCTTACCCATATTGTGTACTCAAAGATTAAGCCTTTTGTTTAGGACTACAAGGTACTCTGGGATCCAGCTTCTGCTGCCTTTTCAGCCCCATCTCCCATCAGTGCCTGATTGCCCTTGTCCCCTCGTCAATACTTGCAGGTGCGGATTCTATGCCCCTCACTTTGTTGACATTTTAGATATGTCATCTCATTAAAAAATTGACATGAGCCTTATTATTAGCTACATTTTACAGATGAGGAAACTAAGGCTCAGAGAGATTAGGTAACTTGCTCAGTGCCTCATATATTCAATAAAGCATTAACATGTGCAAGTCTGTGTGAACTTCAAATCCTAGATTCGAAACTGTCCATCTTGAAATGGTAATGAACCAGTACACCTTAAAGTTGAATTTTTTAAATGGCATATATTTTATATGAAAGATTATTCTAGATAATAGTGATCTTTTACCATTTACACATATAACACTGGAATGAATTATCAAAGGACTGCTATCCAAACAATGAACCAAGACAGTCATTAGTTCTGGATGATTTAGACATTTATTATTCTCAAATAGTATGTAGAAGTAAAAGCTTTCTCAAGTCACTGTGCCACCATACACTCATCAGGTTCTTATTTTAAGATTATAGAATTGAAAGTGGTAACTGGCAACATGTTTAAGTGAAAAGATCTGAGTTCAAACCTGGGCTCCGCCCTTAATTTGTAACAGACAGTTACCTTCTGTAGGCCTCACTCTCTTCATTTGTAGAATTAGGATAAGATCTTGTATCTTAAATGGATATGAGGGGGTAAATGAGAACACACAGGTGAAATGTTTAGGGAGAGACTGGCATCGGGGAGGCTGAATTAAGTTTGCACCTGAGCTATATTTTGATATTGATCAGTCATGCTGGTTTCTTCTTCCCCTTAGTATTCCTACAATGCAAGATACATCGCATTTTCTTTCCTAAATATACCATGATGTATTGCCGCAAGGTGTAAAAGACCTTGGGGAAAGCAAAATGGCATTTCAAAATCATGGCATTGATTTTTGCAACTCAAATGGATTACAATTCTCTGCTTTTATCAAAACTGAAGAAGGATTTATCAGATCAGTTAGCCATTAAAACTACTTTCTTATTTTCATCACGTGGTTTTTGGCAAATAATTCAGAATGAGTTCAAATAATTTACTGTCATTGTAATAACAGAACTTCTAGCCCATCTCTTTATTTATGTAAACAGTATTTCATAGTTCTTACATTTCTAAAATTTAAAAATAGGAAAAAAGTGATACATAAATATTTTGCTAGCGTATATCTCAATCCTAACATTTAGTAACATTTAGCCTCGGGCTCATGATTAATAAGGGGAAAAAAACTTCATCCATCTTACAAAAAATTAACATTTCCAATAAATTATTCTTTCATATGTGTAATAATTATCTTTCATAATTTATAATATATTTATGATGTTCTGATAAATTTAATACTAAAATATTTATAAGAATAACTCAAACCTGGATAATTTTTAATCACAGAAAAAAACACAATCTGCATTTTTTGTTGTTTTAGAGACATAAAATAGATTAAAATTAAAAATATACATTAAGATAAAATTTTGTGAAAGATGTAGAATGGAAATACAAACTCCAGAAGAAATGGAGCAATGTTAATTTTATGGATATTAATAAAAATTTGTACTTGTATTTTTAAATGCCTCAACGCTGTATATCAAATCACTATAGTTTTTAGATTTCACTGCTTAACATTTAAATCAATGATGTTCTGGTTTATTTTAAAATATAAATAAACTATAACAGAAATTACATCCTTTGTAACTATTCAAACTTATAATTAAATATTTCAGAGAACAACATAAAAGTGTTCAGAGATGTGCATGTATGTATCGTGTGTGTGTGTGAGTGTATGTAATTCTTTTAGGGTATATTTGACTAAGAGTTTGAAGACAAATGAGATAGTGTTAGGTTGGTGCAGTATGTTGGTTTTAAGTAAACTAATTCTGGGGCAATTTGGAAGAGTAAAGATTCATGAGCCAATAGGAGAAGGACCCTGAGGCTAGAAACTGAATCTAACTTACTTGCTTTTATATCCCTGGAATAATGCCTAGCACATAGTAGGTACTCAATAAATAAGTCTTGAATGAATGAACAATTTATGGTAGAGTCCAAGTTAATCCACACTGTTTTAGCTTTAGTCAAAGGACATAGTTCTCCTACATCTTTCTCTGATTTTCTTCTTCCAAAGAAATTAAAACTTTAGCTAACCTTCACAACCATGGTATAGCCTGCTTTTTCAGTTCTTCTTTTGCAAGGCATTCACATTTACATTTTTAAGTGTATGCTATAATAGTAACAGATGAATCTTGCACTGTGAGCATAATAACTTTTGGATTAATTCACTATAAACTTTTCTTCCTGAAAGCAATTCTCTGCCTGCTTTAAACTGACACACAATTAAAACTCTACTTCCTCCTTGGTTGTTTTCTCAATTTATCTTAATTAGCATCTACAGTTTCCAGGTGCATAGCAACTATATGTATATTATGCAACAAATTAGCAATATCTTCATTCTCTTAACTGTAAGAGAGTTACTTCCCTAAACTTAAACAAAGTTCACAAAACCCGACTAAATGAAGTTCACTTTACACTTGTAAGAGAGACTTTTTTTTAATGTAAAGAGTCTAAAATCTATGTAATACCAAGACTTTATTGAAAGCACTAAGAGAAAGGAAGGCTAAGATCTGAATTGCAGTACTACTGGGAAAACCTAAACACAGCCTCTAGGCGCTTCAGGGCATAACATCTCAAAGAAACATTCCATTTTATTTCTTTAAATCAGGCACTTGCCTGATGTTATCATGAAAAGAAAATTTTTTATTTATATCTAAGATTTTCTGTCAAACTGCCATTTTAACAATTTGACTCATTTTCTTTCTGATTGCATGATTATTTGTAACCTAACATCTGGTATTCAATTTGACTCAATTCAACTTAATTATTGAGTGCTTTTGACACTAGGCCCTGTCTAAGGATTAAGTACACAAAGAGTCATAAATACTTCCCTCCAGGAAGATCTGCTATCCCGCTCTCACCCTCAATTCTCTTAGCCTCACATGTTTTTAAGACCTGGTTGCTGTGTCATCATTTTTCTGGAAATTACTTTCTGACTATTCACACACCCACAGCTTCCAAAGGTTAAGTGCCCCATCTCATGTCACCACAGCAAGACAGGACTCATTTTATTTATTTGTGTATCCCCAGAGTCTGGCAAATTGTAAGTACATAGTAAACATCCTCTAAATTATTTCATTTTAATAATGATTGTGGGAGTGGGTAAAATAATAGGTGAATGTTCAAAGCATAAACTAAGGCAGTTCTCTAAGATAATTAAAGCTATAACTCATTTTATCAGGGGAGCTTTATAGCTCTCAGTCAAACCCTACCTCACCAGCCCTTGGATCCGGATCTCAAGGAAACGAATGCACACTTGGGACGATGGTTTTAATAAACAAAGCCATCTGATACAAAGTAAATTCAAATTCTAACCTTAATCAAATTGTAATCATACTAAGAACACCAACAGAGTGTTCTCCTGCTTTATATAGTGCTTTAATTCAGCAGTTTTCAAAGAATGGCCATGGACCCCTGGGGGGTCCTGAAGACTCTTTCAGAGGATCCACAATATTGAAATTATTTTCATAATATTACTAAGTGTTTTTCTACTATATGGACACTTGCACTGATGGTACAAAAGCAGTGGTTGGTAAAACTGCTAGGGCATTAACATGAATCAAGACAGTAGAAGAAACTGGAAAAGTCTGGTTTTTCTGCCACCATATACTTGTAATAAAAATTTTAAAGAAAATTCCAGTTTTATTCATATCAATCCTCCTTTTCAAAACACATCTTTTAAATATTCTGTATAATGAAATGGCAGGTACTCATAAGGCACTTTGCTGCATACCGAATTAGGGTAGTTATCTCTGGGAACAGCACCTGTGAGATTGAATTGTGAGATGAACTAGCCACATTTTTCATGGCATTGCAACTTTATTTGAAAGAATGACCAAATATACAAATGATGGTTATTCAGACTTGGATATTTAGTTGGTATTTTCTCCAAGTTTAACAAAGTGACTCTATCATTTCAAAGAAAACAACTGACCATATTTTATGCCAATAATAAAACTTGAGATTAAAAGAAAAAAATAAATTTGGAAAACTTTTATCCACTGCTAAGAACTTAACAATTTCTCAATACTTAAATACTATTCTAATGAGATCAATGGTGATATTAACAAATGAGATATTTGAACATATATAACAAAATATGTCAATACTTGGAAAATCTCCACAACTCAGTGAACAAATATTTTCCAAATGATGAATGGATGGAGTTACAAAAGCACACAAGGATAAATATTCATTCAAAGTACGAAACTGGCCAATGGATTTAATGTCAAAGAGCACAAAACTTTCATTGCTATGCCTATCAGATGCTATATTGCAACTAACCTTTTAGAAGCTGCCATCTGTATCCTTTCATTATAGAAACCTTGTTGTCTAATTTCAGATTTATAGAATTAGTAAAAATCATTTGCCTTCGGTGTGAATTCATAATACACAATGAAGAATATAAAGATAGTTTGTGCTTTATCTCTTTAAAAATCTATGGCTAATGATATTAAGATCTTCTCTTTATCTACAGTAAGCAAGACAGAGTGGTATTGGTGGAGGGATAGACGCATAGGTCAATGAAACAGAATACTCAGAAACAGAGCTACACAAATACGTTCAACAAATTTTTGACAGAAATGCAAAGGCAATTCAATGGAGGAAGGATGGTCTTTTCGACAAATGATGCTGGAGTAAGTAGACATCCATAAGCATAAAAATGAACCTCAACCTAAACCTCATGCCTTATTCAGAAACTAATTCAATAGATAAGAGGCTTACACGCAAAACACAAAAGTATAAAACTTTTAGGCAACAAACTACAAACATAGGAGAAAACCTTCATTATCTAGGGCTAGACAAAGAGCTCTTAGACTTGACACCAAACAAATGATCCATTAAATGAAAATTGATAAATAGGATTTCATCAAAATGAAAAGCTTTTGTTTTGTAAAAGCCCATGTGAAGGAAATAAAGAGAAAATCTATAGACTGGGAGAAAGTATTTGCAAACCATACCTGACAAAGCACTAGTATCTATAATACATACAGAATTTTCAAAACTGAATGGTAAAAAATAATAATACTAATGCAATTAGAAAATGGGCAAAGGAATTTCACTGAAGAGCATATGCAGATGAAAAGGTGCTCAGTACCATTAGTTACAGGGAAATGTAAATTCAAACCATAATGTGTTATCACTACACAACTATCAGGATGTCTAAAATAAAAAATAACAACCCCAATCATTCATACATTGCTAGTGGGAATTTGAAACGATAGCTTTGCAAGATGTAACCATTGGCGGAAACGGTGGAAAGGATACAGGATTTTTGTTTGTATTATTTTTTACAATGACATGTGAATTAAAATTTATCACAAAATAAAGAGTTTAATTTTTTAAATCTATGGGGAAGTAATACTCTTCAAAAATATGGCAAGGTCATAAAAACAAGGAAATACTGAGAAACATCAAACACAGGAGGTATCAACACTCCTACACCCTAGTAAATGCAACGTAATATCCTGAATTGGATCCTCAAATGGGGAAAAGAAAGGGCATTTGTGGAAAAACAGTTGCAATCCAAATAAAGACTGTCATTTAGTTAACAATATTAAACCCAAGTAAATTTCTTACTTTTGACAAATGTACCAGGAATATGTAAAATGTTAACATTAGGGGAGGCTGGATAAAGGGTATGTGGGAACCATCTTTGCATCAGTTCTACAAAATTAAAATTATCCCCCAAAAAGATTTTAACAAAAATCTATGGTTTGGGATTCCCTGGTGGCACAGTGGTTGAGAGTCTGCCTGCCAATGCAGGGGACACGGGTTCGTGCCCCGGTCCTCATTATCTAGGGCTAGACAAAGAGCTCTTAGACTTGACACCAAACAAATGATCCATTAAATGAAAATTGATAAATAGGATTTCATCAAAATGAAAAGCTTTTGTTTTGTAAAAGCCCATGTGAAGGAAATAAAGAGAAAATCTATAGACTGGGAGAAAGTATTTGCAAACCATACCTGACAAAGCACTAGTATCTATAATACATACAGAATTTTCAAAACTGAATGGTAAAAAATAATAATACTAATGCAATTAGAAAATGGGCAAAGGAATTTCACTGAAGAGCATATGCAGATGAAAAGGTGCTCAGTACCATTAGTTACAGGGAAATGTAAATTCAAACCATAATGTGTTATCACTACACAACTATCAGGATGTCTAAAATAAAAAATAACAACCCCAATCATTCATACATTGCTAGTGGGAATTTGAAACGATAGCTTTGCAAGATGTAACCATTGGCGGAAACGGTGGAAAGGATACAGGATTTTTGTTTGTATTATTTTTTACAATGACATGTGAATTAAAATTTATCACAAAATAAAGAGTTTAATTTTTTAAATCTATGGGGAAGTAATACTCTTCAAAAATATGGCAAGGTCATAAAAACAAGGAAATACTGAGAAACATCAAACACAGGAGGTATCAACACTCCTACACCCTAGTAAATGCAACGTAATATCCTGAATTGGATCCTCAAATGGGGAAAAGAAAGGGCATTTGTGGAAAAACAGTTGCAATCCAAATAAAGACTGTCATTTAGTTAACAATATTAAACCCAAGTAAATTTCTTACTTTTGACAAATGTACCAGGAATATGTAAAATGTTAACATTAGGGGAGGCTGGATAAAGGGTATGTGGGAACCATCTTTGCATCAGTTCTACAAAATTAAAATTATCCCCCAAAAAGATTTTAACAAAAATCTATGGTTTGGGATTCCCTGGTGGCACAGTGGTTGAGAGTCTGCCTGCCAATGCAGGGGACACGGGTTCGTGCCCCGGTCCGGGAAGTGAGGCCACAACAGTGAGAGGCCCGTGTACCGCAAAAAAAAAAAAAATCTATGGTTAAGAGTTGTCCCCTATTTGGGGTCTTCTGTGTTTCCATACAAATTGTAAAATTTTTTATTCAAATTCTGTGAAAAATGCTGTTGGTAATATGATGGGGATTGCATTGAATCTGTAGATTGCCTTGGGTAGTAGAGTCATTTTGACAATATTGATTCTTCCAATCCAAGAACATGGTATATCTCTCCATCTGTTTGTGTCATCTTTGATTTATTTCATCAGTATCTTATAGTTTTCTGAGTACAGGACTTTTGCCTCCTTAGGTAGGTTTATTCCTAGATATTTCATTCTTTTTGATATGATGGTAAATGAGATTGTTTCCTTAATTTCTCTTTCTGATATTTCACTGTTAGTGTATGGGAATGCAAGAGATTTCTGTGTATTAATTTTGTATCCTGCAACTTTACCAAATTCATTATGAGCTCTATTAGCTTTCTGGTAGCATCTTTAGGATTTTCTATATATAATATCATATCATCTGCAAACAGTGACAGTTTTACTTTTTCTTTTCCAATGTGGATTCCATTTATTTTTCTTTGATTACCATGGCTAGGACTTCTGAAACTATGTTGAATAAAAGTGGAGAGAGTAGACATCCTTGTCTTGTTCCTGATCTTAGAGAAAATGCTTTCAGATTTTCACCATTGGGAACGATGTTTGCTGTGGGTTTGTCATATACAACCTTTATTATATTGAGGTATGTTCCCTCTATGCCCATTTTCTGGAGAGTTTTATTAATCACAAATATCTAAAACAATCTTGAGAAAGAAAAATGGAGCTGGAGGAATCAGGTGCGTTTCAGACTATACTACAAAGCTACAGTAATCAAAACAGTATGGTACTGGCACAAAAACAGAAATATAGATCAATGGAGCAGGATAGAAAGTCCAGAGATAAATCCACAGACCTATGGTCACCTAGTCTATGACAAAGGAGGCAAGAATATACAATGGAGAAAAGACAGTTTCTTCAATAAGTGGTACTGGGAAAATTGGACAGCTACATGCAAAAGAATGAAATCAGAACATTCTCTAACACCATACACAAAAGTAAACTCAAAATGGATTAAAGACCTAAATGTAAGACTGGATACTATAAAACTCTTAGGGGAAAACATAGGCAGAAAACTCTTTGACATAAATCACAGCAGGCTTTTTTTGATTCACCTCCTAGAGTAATGACAATAAAAACAAACATAAACAAATGGGACCTAATTAAACTTAAAAGCTTTTGCACAGCAATGGAAACCATAAACAAAATGAAAAGACAACCCACAGAATGGGGGAAAATATTTGCAAATGAAGCAACCAACAAGGGATTAATCTCCAAAATATACAAACAGCTCATGCAGCTCAATATCAAAAAAACAAACAAACCAATCAAAAAATGGGCAGAAGACCTAAATAAACATTTCTACAAAGAAGACATACAGATGGTCAAGAAACACATAAAAAGATGCTCAACATCACTAATTATTAGAGAAATGCAAATCAAAAGTGCAATGAGGTATCACCTCACACTGGTCAGAATGGCCATCATCAAAAAATCTACAAACAATAAATTCTGGAGAGGGTGTGGAGTAAAGGGAACCCTCTTACACTGTTGGTGGGAATGTAAATTGGTACAGCCACTATGGAGAACAGTATGGAGGTTCCTTAAAAAACTAAAAATAGAGCTACTATATGATCCAGCAATCCCACTCCTGAGTAAATATTCAGAGAAAACCATAATTTGAAAAGATACCTGTACCCCAATGTTCACTACAGCAGTATTTACAATAGCCAGGACATGGAAGCAACGTAAAGTCCATCAATGGAGGAATGGATAAAGAAGATGTGGTACATATATACAATGGAATATTACTCAGCCATAAAAAAAGAATGAAATACTTCCATTTGCAGTGACATGGATGGATCTAAAGATTGTCATACCGAGTGAAGTATGTCAGACAGAGAAAGACAAATATCATATGACATCGGTTATATGTGGAATCTAAAAAAAAAATGGTACAAATGAACCTATTTGCAAAAGAGAAATAGAGTCACAGATTTAGAAAACAAACTTATGGTTACCAAGGAGGAAAGAGGGGGAGGGATAAATTGGGAGATTGGATTGATGTATACAAACTACTACACATAAAATAGGTAACTAGTAAGAACCTACTGTACAGCACAGGGAACTCTATAATGACCTATATGGGAAAAGAATCTAAAAAAGAGTGGATATATGTATAACCAATTCATTTTGCTGTACAGCAGAAATTAGCACAACATTGTAAATCAACTATACACCAATAAAAATTAATTAAAAATAAAAAAGTTGTCCCCTACCCATTGTTTCTAGTCAAATACTAAGTATTTTATCTAGGCATACAAGGTACTCTGTGATTTAGCACCTGTCTCCCTTCCAAACTCATCTTCAGCAGTTGGTTTGCTGCCCTTGAACCTTTATCAGTACAGAATGCCTTGCAGTTCCTCAAATGTGTTTTGCTGGGTCAACCCTTTTATGCCTTTATACAGACTAGTCACTCTGTCAAGAGTGATCTTCTGTTCTTCTTGTTCTTTACACTTGATGAAACCTAGTTACCTTTAAACACCCAGCTCAGACAAAATCTTTTTCATAAATTAGTCCTTGACCATGTTCACAGCAGTGCTGATGAGTCTTTAGCTTCTTTACCTTACACAGAAAGAATACTATACTCTTACATGACTAATGATTTGTTACCATGGTTTACTTCTCCACAAAACTGTGATGAAGCAGTTAAGTAGTATAGGGGGGAAAGCATAGGCTCTGGATTAAAATACACCTAGGTTTGAGTTTCTCCTTCACACATATTTTAACTCTGTCACCTGAGGTATGACACTTGTCTCTGAACCGCCATTTCTTCTTCTATTAGAAAAAAGGACTATTATCCTTACTTTATAGATTTGCTATGAAATTAAATGAGAGAATATACTTAAAGCGCCTGTAAGATGACTGACACAAAAATTCAATTATATTACTATTAATTTCTATTGTTACTTTTAAATTACTGTCGCTATTATATATTTTTATAATGTCTAAGTGTTGCTAGAAAAATAATTTTGACATTGTACAGCCTCTGAAACGGTCGTCAGGACCCCTCCAGGTGTCCATGACCATTATATAAAATAGGAAATTATATAAAACAAGAAAGCACTCTGCTGGTGTTCTTGGTGTGATTAGGATTTGATTAGGATTAGAATTTGAATTTACGTTATGTCATAAGGCTTTGTTTATTACTCCAGTGTTCCAGGTGTACATTAGGTTCCATAGGAGCAAGATAAAAGGACTGGCAAGGTAGTGTTCAACTGAGAGCCATGAAGCTTCCCAGCTGCAATGAGTTATGACTTAAGTTATCTTAATTATCCTGGGAAATGCTTCACCAATAACTTGCCTCTTAATAATACTCAGAACATTGACCTATTTTTTCATTTATTCCCATAACCATTATTAAAATTAAATCATTTAAAGGATGTTTATTATGTATCTATAATTTGCCAGACTATGGAGATACAGAAATGAACAAAATTAATCCTGTCTAGATGTAGAGCACCTAAACTTTGAGATTTGTGGGTATGAGGATAGTCAAAATTTCCCAGAAAAATGATGACACTACAATCAAGATTTTAAAAACTTGGAGAGATTTGAGAGTGAGAGTGGAATGACAGGCCTTTAAGCAGAGAAAATAGGAAACAATTGACACCTACATGGGAAAGGACCTAAAACAGGAGAACCAAGAAATGGCTGGACAGAGCAAAGGCTATGTATGAACATGTGACTTAAAATAAGGCCAGGGAAGTATATAGTGCAAAGTATGGAAGGGGTGTGTAGGCTACATGTTGTAAAAGATGTTTAATGCATTACTATTGTAGGACATAGTTCAGACAGAGACGATTTAACCTCAGGACTGGCTTGGTTTAAAACTATGATGGCTACTGAAATATCAAAATAAACAGGGTGCAAATCATTTGGTATTTTCTAAACACAGTTCTCATTTCTAATAATATGATTGAAGAATAGTTTATAAGCTGTACCAATATGGGAAGGGTACCCAGCAAGTCCTAGATCTTGAAATTCCAAATGATAAAACACGTACAAATGCACGAATTATCGTAAACTGGAGCCTTGGGCATGGAATTGGGAGAAAATATATGATTGCTTTCTTCACCTGAATTTCTTCATCCAGAGACATTCTAGAAATTGACATCTACCTCAGACATGGCCTCTAAAACCAAAGACAGAAAAAACAAAAACAAACCTCACAGATCAGAGGGACAATCATATGTAGTTGTCAGAGTAAATATACACTTGTTGAGAATGTATAGCCTCACATTTTTCAGGGAAATTTTAATTATCATTCAATTTATTAGCTTCACAGCTCAATTCAGCATGAAAAACCCTGTGGGAGAGTCTTACTACAAAATGGCCTATTTTCTATGCACAAAATTTGATTACAGCTATGTCTTTGTCTCTGAAGTCCAAGAGAAAAGCTAGCTCCATTTGGCTATCTCCATTTGGAAAAAATATTCATCTTCAAAAACAAAAAGAAAAATGCTGATGAACTTCCAAAGGACTCTTTTGAGAGCCTCTGAAGAGACAAAATGATGGTACTTGGTGCACCTGGGCTTCATAAACCATTCAGGATAGCTCAAGTTGAAACGACACACCCTTAACACACAGAAACACACATAGACACATACGCTCAAACATCTCGCATGACTGGAACTAATTACTGAACAAATGTGAATAGTAATGGATTCAAAATGCCATAAACAGGTGCTAACTCTCTATTTCTCTTTGCGCTTGAAGACAAAAATAATAAAAGGAAACCCCAACCTTTTTCAAAAATCTGAATCTTCCCCCTTATCTCGCCTCACTTGCTCTATTTGTCTATTTCAAGCTATCTGGGGCATGTCTGACACGTAACAGAAGCTGTATCAGGACAGGGGCTATACTGGGATATGTGGAATGTCAAAAACTGAGAGAGTGGTCACAGGCTACACAAGAAAGTAACGATGCTAGAAGCCAGGAAAGAATCCACATGGTATCAAACCAAAGGGTGCCAGAGACAGATATTAAAGCTGGGGTCTGAAGCCAAGAGTCAGGGCCAGGATGAAGGAAACAAATGCTATTGAGATGGAAGCACAGGACAATGGGAAGAAGGGTAAGTGTTAGAATCTAGTGGAACTGTCCAGTAGAGTTGCTATGGTTTAAACACTGCATTTATGAATGAGTGGTGTATGGCTTAAAGTTGTGGCTTGCAACTCCATTGACCCATGTAAGAAACATATTTTACATCATGTCCATGGTGTGTTTGTGTGTGTGCACACGTGTCCATGGTGTGTGTGTGTATTTAGAATGAAAAATTATGAAATATATTTATTTTTACTACATTTAATGAACTCTGATATTTCTATGCTGTTCTATTCTATACTTTTTTGGTTCATTAAAAAATTCTGGTTTTGTTCACAAAATAGTTTCCAAACCCACTAATGGGCTTCACCTAGCATATCCACTGGCTAAAAGAAATAAAAGCAAATTGAATATCCAAATGTAGGAAAGAAATGTGGTTTTCTAGAGGAAAAAGAGGAAATACAGTAGATGAAGGATATATTATTATATTTGTATATTCTTTTAGAATGTAAAATTTTAAATTGGCCTTAGGGATTTTCTAATTACAGCCTTGATTTGACAGATGAAAAAAAAGTCACTACATGAAGTCAACTGTCCAAGTTCTCATGGACAGAACTGTATGGCAGAGCTGTATTTAAAACTCAAACTGACTGTCTTCTGGGACTCTTTCCACTTTAGGTATATATGCATGTTTGTCTAAGAAGTTTCAAAGAGAAGCAAGGAAGGATGAATTGGAATTACATTTAAAAGGCCACAGAATTCCAAGTTAAAGCATGCTGAACTCAATCTTGTGGGTAATAACAAGGCATTAACAGTTATCTTCAGGGAAATCATATGAACATTTTTGTGTTTATAAGATACATGTGGCAATTTCATGCGGGTGGACTGATAGAGCAATGAGACAGAAAGACCCATTAGGCAATTATAGTAGTGCAGGAACAAAAGATTAGGGACCTGGGTTACCCTGATTGACAGAAGTAGGATGGTAAGGGAAAACAATGATGACAGAGCATCATGAAGAAAGAATCTGCAAAACTCGGTTAGTAATGAGGTACCAAGGCTGAGGGAGAGCGTAGAATTAGTTCTGACTGATATTTCAAGTTTTGATGGCAGGTATAAAGTGGTATCTTTGACGTTAAAGTTGGAATCAGGAAAAGAAACATGTTTTTAATAAAAAGAAATGATTGGTTAAGCCTTAAGATGTGCAGATTTAGGGGTGATGATAGATATCTAGTGTATATGCCATTTTAACAGCTTTCCTGAGTTACAATTGATAGAAAAATACTTAAAAGTATATAATATTTTATACACTTCTAAAATAAAAGTGTAAAATAGTAAAGTGTAAAATATTTAAAGTGTATAATTTGATGAGTTTGGGCATATGCAAAACCTGTGATACCATTGCCACAGTCAATGTAATGGACATACCCGATACCTCCCAGAGTTTCCTTATGTCCCTTTTGTTTTTGTTTGTCTGTTTATTGCAGTAAGAGCGCTTAACATGAGACCTACCCTTTTAACAAAATTTGAAGTACACAATATAGTACTGTTAGTTACAGGTATTATGTTGTACAGCAGACTGCAGAATTTATTCATCTTGCATAACTGAAACTTTATACCCACTGAACAACAACTCCCCATTTCTTCCAACCCCAAGCCCCTGGAAACCACTCACAGAAGCAGAAATTCTCTGCTTCTGCGAGTCTGACTATTTTAGATATATAAGTAGAATTATGCAGTATTTGTCCTTCTGTGACTTAGATCATGTCCTCCAGGTTTATCCATGTTTTCATAATGTATATGTCTTTTAAGTGAGAGCCTAGAAATGGCATGGGTTTGAACACTTGAGAGGCATTAAAATGGATAAGATCTCTTTGAGAATAAATGTTTTGAAACAAACCGAGCACACCAACTGAACCAGGGCAAACACTTGCAACCAGAGTTCAAAGGCAGGGCCTATATGATCAGAGAAGTTCAGATTATTTAATTACCTTTTTTCAAGCACCTAATATATTCTAGAGATTATACTAAATACTAGGGCCAAAATATAGTGAAAGATGAAGTAGAGTATCAGAAATAACAGAATAATGTTTCATAGCCACTACCTAAAGGAAGAGTTTCAAGAAGAGAATTAGCACACAAAGTTAAAAGTTTCAGATGGTGCCTTCCCATAGATCATATAATTTATTGTCTTACCAGTTATGAGAACACAAATCTCAATTCTTAATTTCGCCCATTTTCATCTTCCCAGTCAAATGAGATTCTTCACTTTACACATGAACTTGTATAGCATTACAAAGATTTATATTTTCCTAAATGATTCAAACTGTCAAAAAATTTTCAAAACCAAGTCCCAACTTTTGCTTCTGGAAAGATGGAACAGATGCACTTTTTCTTACTTATCTCACTAGGTAAAACTAAAACCTTAGGAATCATATAAAAAACAAATACAAAAAAGCACCTTAAAAGTAGAGAGAGGAAGAAAGATTTGCTGTGGACATCAGGACTTAAGTGAGAACATGGTGGTGAGTTCCCTGGGTTTTCTTTTTGCCTCATGTATCCCAGATTTGGATCTGAAGAAGGTGGAAACCTAGAAACGCCAGTGGGCACAGTCAAAAAAGCCTTAACAAAAGCCTTCTCTCTCTAGCCCTTGGACCAGAAAAGGGGTAGCCTGACAAAACAGAAAAATTTTAGATGATAATCACTCTACTCCATGCAAAAACCTACAGCAAAAACTGCTCCCCACTCCCCCACCTACGCTAGCAAAGGCCATGTGAAAAACTACACCTCCACCCCTGCCAAGCTGTAAGGAGGGACCTAATCCCCCTGTCATCCATGTCATTGGAGTGGAGTCCTGGAAAGAGACAAGAAAGAGAGTGGAGCCGAAAAAGTACTGAAATAAATAATGGTTTAAAACTTCCCAAATTTGGCAAGAAACTAAGTGTACAGATTCAAGAAGCTTACACGTCAAAAAGAGATTCATGGTCTCCATTTACAGGAAAACTCATTGGAGCAAACTCCAAACATTATAAAGCCAATGACATTCATTTCAATGAAACCTGGAAAATAAAGACAAAAACTCTTAACAGCTAAAAGGGCAACTCACCTAAGAAGAAAAAGTAACCTGATCAGTAGATTTCTTATCAGAAACCAAGGAGGCCAGAAAGAAGTAAAAAAAAATTTTTCGAGGGCTGAAAGAAAAGAACGCTGAACCCAAAACAAAGAAAATTATGAGAGAGAGGGCAGAACATTATTAATAATGAAGAGGGCAATCCAATCCTAAACACATATGCAACAAACAGTAAAGCTACTAATTATGTAAAGCAAGAACTGACAGAATTGAAAGGAGAGTTTGACATATCCACAATTTTAGTAGGACACTTCAACACCCCTTTCTGAGCAATTGATAAAGCAACCAGACAGAAAAGCAGTAAGGATAGAGAAGAAATTAACAACACCATCAGTGAACATATCAAGCATCTAATGAACATTTATAAAACATTCCACTCAACAACAGCAGAATAAAACTTTTCTTTTTTCAAGTGTCCTTGGAACATATACCAGGATAGACCTTATTCTGGTCCATAAAACAAACCTCAACAAACATAAAGGACTTGAAATCATGAACAGTTTATTATTTGATTATAAAGAAATCAAGCTAGAAATCAATAACAGAAAGAAAACAGGAAAATCTTCAAACACTTAGACACCAAATAACACACTTTTAGATAATCTAAGGGCCAAAAAGCAGTCTGAAGAGAAATTAAAAATACATTGAAAAATCAAATAGAAAATACAGCAAATCAAAACTTGTGGGACACAGCTAATGGAGTGCTGAGAAATGCATAGCACTTAAATGCTTACATTAAAAAAGCAGAAAAGTCTCAAATCAATCACGTAAACCCCTAAGTTAAGAAGAAAAAGAAGTATAAAGTAAATCCAAAGCAAGCAAAAGGAAGAAAATCATAAAATAACAGCAAAAATCAATGAAATTGAAAACAGAAAAATCGAGACAATCAATGCAACAAAGAAGTAGTTCTTTTAAAATAATCAATAAAATTGACAAATCCCAAGAAGGCTGATAAAAAGAGATGATGCACGTTATCAATACCATAAATGACATATGGGATATCAACACAAAACCTGAATACATCAAAGGGTCATAAAGGAATACTATGAACAACTTTATAAACATAAATTTAACAACTTAGATGAATCAATTCCTCAAAAAAACACAAAGAAAACCACAACTCAACCAACTGGAGGTAGATAATTTGAATACTCTATTAAAGACACTGAAGACATAATTTAAAATTTCAAAAACAGAAATCTCCAGGTTCAGATGGTTTCCTTAAAGAATTCTACCAAACATTTAAGGAAGAATTAAAACACAGTCTAGGGCTTCCCTGGTGGCGCCGTGGTTGAGAGTCCGCCTGCCGATGCAGGGGACACAGGTTCGTGCCCTGGTCCGGGAAGATCCCACATGCCACAGAATGGCTAGGCCTGTGAGCCATGGCCGCTGAGCCTGCGCGTCTGGAGCCTGTGCTCCGCGATGGGAGACGCCACAACAGTGAGAGGCCCGCGTACCGCAAAAAAAAAAAAAAAAAACCACAGTCTACACAATTTCTTCCAGAAAAGAGACAAGGAGGAAACCCTTCCCAATTTGCTTTATGAATCTGGTAATCTATGAATCTGTGATACCCAAGCCAGAGAAAGTATTCCTCTGATACCAAAACCAGTGCCAAAATTAAAAAGAAAAGAAAAAAAAAAAACCACTAAAGACTAATATCCCTCATAAATATACACAAAAAATGTTTAAACAAAATATTAGCATATAGAGTTCAGCAATATATAAAAAGAATTAAAGACCATGACCAAATGGTGTTTATTCCAGGGATGCAAAGCTGGTACAGTATTTGAAAATCAATCAATGTAATATGCCATATGACATGATCATATCAATCAATGCAGAAAGATCATTTGGCAAAATTCAACATCAATTCATTAAAAAAAAATACTCTCTGGAATACAGGGGAATTTCTTCATCTTGATAAAGACCATCTACAAAAAAAAACAGCTATTGTTATACTTAATGGTGAAAGACTGAATGCTTTCCTCTAAGATTGGGCACAAAGCAAAATGTCCCATCTTCCCATTCTTACTCAACATAGAGTTAGATGCTCTAACCAATGCAATAGGCAATAAAAAGTAAATAAAAGGTAGAAAGATTGAAAAGGAATAAATAAAATTATTCCTATTTGAAGCTGACGATTGTCTAAATAGAAAATCCCAAGGAAGGAATCTAAAAGCATACGCCTAAACTATTAAGTGCGTTAAGCAAGGCTACAGGATATAAGATAAACATAAAAAATCAATTGGATTTTTATATACTAGCAATGAACATGTGGATGCAAAAAGTAAAAATGCTACATCATTTATGATCACTCAAAAAATGATGTACTTAGGTATATATCTAACAAAACGTACAAATTTCTGTAGATGCAGGCAAGATAATTCTAAAATTTATATTGACAAGTAAAGGAACTAGAATAGCTAAAACAATTTTGGAGAGGAAGAATAAAGTCAGTCTACCTGGTTTCAAGATCTATTATACAGTTACAGTAATCAACAACGTTTGGTACTGGCAGAGGGATAAACCCATAGATCAATGGAACAGAAAAGAGAACTCAGAAATAAACCCACACAAACACAAATATGCCAACTGATTTGTGAGAAAGGGGTAGAGCAATTAAATGAAGGAAATAGAGCTTTTTCAACAAATGATGCTGGAGTAAGTCATCACCCGTAGGTCAAAAAGGAGGAGGAGGAGGGGCAAGAGGAAGAACTTCCACCTAAACCCCACACCTCGCACAAAAATAATTCTAGATGGATCATGAAGTTAAAGTAAAACCTGAGGGCTTCCCTGGTGGCACAGTGGTTGAGAGTCCACCTGCCGATGCAGGGGACACGGGTTCGTGCCCCGGTCCGGGAAGATCCCACATGCCGCGGAGCGCCTGGGCCCGTGAGCCATGGCCGCTGAGCCTGTGCGTCCGGAGCGTGTGCTCCGCAACGGGAGAGGCGACAACAGTGAGAGGCCCGCGTACCGCAAAAAATAATAATAATAAATAAATAAATAAAGTAAAGCCTGAAACTACAAACATTTTAGAAAAAAAAAATAGGAAAAACTTTTCATGCCTAGTATTAGGCAAAAAGTGCTTAAATTTGAAACGGAAAGCATTAAAGGAAACATTGCTAAATGGGACTTCATCAAATTAAAAACTCTTCTCTTCACAAGACCCTCTTAAAAGAGTTTTTTAAAAAGGACAGCTATAGGCTGGAGAAAATATTTGTAAACCACACAGCCAACAGAAGAATACTATCTAGAAGATACAAAGAACTCTCAAAACTCAACAGTCTAAATAAATAACTAAATATTCCAGTTAGAATATGGGTAAAAGTCCTGCTGAGGCATTTCACTGAAGAGGGTATACTAAGTATATGAAAAGATATGCAACATCAACAGCCATCAGGGAAATGCTTATTAAACATTAAGACATTACTATACACTTCACAGAATGGCTAAAATGGAAAAAAATGAATAGTGACACAATTAATTATTTATATGTTACTAGCGGGAATGTAAAATGGTACAGCCACTCTGGGAAACAGTTTGGAGGTTTCTTGGGGGAAAAAAAAAGACTAGACTAAACTTTCCATTATCATACAAACCAGCAATTGCACCTCTGGGCATTTATCCTAGAGAAATGAAGACTTATGTTGATACAAAAACCTGTACTGGAATGTTTGTAGCAGTTTTACTAGTCATGGCCCCAAACTGGAATCAGATCAGATGTCCTCCAATGGGTGAACAGTTAAAGGAACTTGATATACCTATACCATGGAATCCTGCCATCAATAGAAAGGAACACTTTATGACACATCCAACAACCTATATAAATCCCCAGAGAATTATGCTAAGTGAAAAAAAAAAAAAGCCAATCCCAAAGGATCACATACTGTATGGTTCTATTTATATAACATTCTTGAAAAGACAAAATTACAGAAGTGGAGAACAGATTAGCGGTTGCCAGGGCCCAGGAGATGAAAGTGGGAAGGTAGATGCTGCTAGAAAAAAACATGAGAGATGTTTGCGGTGGTGGAACTTCACTGTATCTTGACTGCATTAATATCACTATTCTGGTGATATTTGCAAAACATCACCGTTGGAGGAAACCGCGTAAAGAGTACGGAAGATCTCTCTGTTTATTTCTCACAACTGCATGAGAGTCTGCAACTATCCCAAAATTAAAAGTTTATATTACAAAGTCCCTAACATCAGCATCTGCTTTATTAAAAATAAATCATGCAAAGATTAAATAACAACACATTAATAACAACACATTAATCATAATAATGTCAACAAAACAGTATATATTTTAGGAAGACTGTCGTTATTAAAACAAAAATGCCACATCTATTTGTTCTTCATGTTCTCACTTCAGTGAGACTTTTACTTATATTAAAACAAGAAGCACCTATATTTCTTGGAACTGGAGCTATATTCTCCCCCAGGAGAGTTCTGGAAATATGGTGATAACATTTTAAAAGGCACGTGGACGTAAAGCAAGTGTCTGGCATGCATATTGTCTTCTAAACCTCTTGGCTTCAGTGCATTGACTTCTATTTCAAATGTATCTACTTTTGGCTTGTTTTTTTAAAAAACTGGATTTCGGTTAAGAAAAATGTAAGATGCCAAAGTAGGGACAATTAAGAATTCCAAAAGATTATACTTTATATAAAGTCATAACAAGGAGCTGAGGGATTTTATGAAAATGTGTAAGTTATTTGCATCAAGGAAAGAGCTGGTGGATATATTTAGCCAACCGGATGTGCATTGATCTTGCCATTTAAGAACATTACGTAAAGTATGCAGAAAATCCTGATCTGGAGTCCTTACTTCCTAAAAGATACTGAAAAATGAGAAGCTGCTGATGTTAATAATGAGATTTGTTGCCTCTGATCCTTACATAAAGACAGAACTCTTTTGCAATGAATCCTGGTAGATCATCCCTTTGACAGCCTCTCACTCAAGTTCATTAGCTCCTTTATTCATCAATTGTATGATGAATGTATTTGGTGAATGTATTCACCAAATATATTATTTGCAACAAAAGCAACCTTGTTTTGCATGTGTACAGCATCAGTAAAATACAAAGAAGCAACAGAAATTGGTATTTAATAAAATCAACCACTGTACATTTTTACAATCAATGTACTTTCCTGTATTTTCATTTTATATATGTATATATAAACGTACATATGTATATATGTATAAATATGTATTTTAGCATAAATTGGATAATCTCAGTTTTCTGTTTAAAACCCTCCAAAGGCTTCCCATCTCTACCGAGGATTCTGCACTTTTCCCCACTTTTCAGAATGCTCTTCCCCAGATAGCCACATACCTCACTCCCTCTCCTCCTTGAACTAAACTCCAAAGCCCTCTTCCCAGCGAGGCCTGCCCTGGGAACCTTGTCTAACATTTGATCCGACCTATCCCACGCTAATATACTTCAGCATTCATATATTACCTTTATTGTCCATCTTCACCAATAGCATATAAGCTCCAAAAAGCAGGCATTTTTATATGTTTTTGTTCACTGCTCTATCTTCAGTAGTTTTTTCATAACTAGAAACAGATCACGTCCTTGAAAAAATGTGTTAAATGGAAGAACTTATGTTTTTCTTGCCTCATTATATTTCCACAAATATTTGCTTAGTATTTATTATGTTCCTGGCATCATACTAGCCTTGGAAGCAACTACGTGCTTGACACAGCCTTTGCCCTCATGGTTCTTATGGCGGAAGGGTAGCTGGAGTTGGGTGAGGGGAGGGTATTGAAAACAGACAGACAGCTGCAGTACTTCAGTACAACATGTGCTATAGTGCCAGACTTCTTCGTCTTGCTAAATCCTGGGATATAAACACAAACAGAACACAACATAGCCCTTAAAACCCTTACCCTTAGGGATCAAACTGTCTACTGTGTAATGGGGGAAAGGGAGGGAGAGGGAGAGGGAGGGGGAGGGAGGGAGGGGGAGGGAGAGAGAGAGACAGAGAGAGAGAGAGAGC
>NW_020172214.1:551198-560689 GCF_003031525.2 Neophocaena asiaeorientalis asiaeorientalis | reverse complement strand
GAGGGAGGGAGAGGGAGAGAGAGAGACAGACAGAGAGAGAGAGAGAGAGAGAGAGAGAGGAAAAATTGAAAAAAAACACAAGACAACATTGCGTGCATTAATAGGAATGCAAAAAAAATGGGGATTCTTGGAGGATGGAGGAAGGATTGTGTAGATGGCATGGGCAGCTCTAAGAGTAACACTTGAACTGGGCCTTAAAGGATTAATGACACATTTTTACCAGTGCTCTGCAAACTGTAAAGCTAGAATGAGCTGCAAAGGGAAGCTGCTGAGACACTCTCCTTGAACATTTAAACAACTTGTTATTTGAATGGATTAGTCAGGGCAGCACAAGTCTAAGTAGGGCCATCATATTGAAATCTATGTGAAAGCTTCTTTCCCCACTCTCCACCTGATTACTGCAGGGCACAGCCCACGCAGCTGACCACGGAGCCCTCGTTCTGACAAAGCAGTACTGCTTTTCATGCCTATATGTTCCATGATTTACGAAACACATTCATACTTGTTATTTCATTAAATCTTATAATATGGGCAATAGATATCACTGCCTCCTTCTTAAAAGAGAAGGAACTGAGGTTTAAAGGATTTACTTTTACCTACTTCCAAAGTTACATAGCTAGTTGATGACAGATGTACAATCTCTGCCCTACTTTTCTGACATCAAGTCATGCACAGTCATCTGTTTAATACCTACCACCCCCATTAGCTGGTACGTTCCATGAGGAGAGGACTCCTATCTCTAAGAACATAATCCTTAGGACCTTATGCACTGTTCATCTATCATAACAGAAGGGAAAGCAAAATCCATGGGTAGAATTCCAGAGGGCCTGATGGATGTGTTGGTGAGTGAATTAAGATTTCTCCTGATTTTCTCCACTTCCTCAGTGAAATAAGAATCAAGGTCACTATTGAGAATAAGGAGTAAGAGAAATAGTACAGATTCCAGAAGAGAGGAACAGGTGCGAAATGGTAACCTAGGACAGTGGGAGAGTGAATTGACTAACAAAATGTAGTTGCAGGATTGACAGGCAGTACATCGAGGCCACATAAGGTTTATGATCATAAGTTAAAGTGAAACCAGTCAGTATCATTGTGTGTTTTCTGCAGCCCTGTTCAGAGTTTCAGGTGTAGGTGTTAAACAGGAGAAATCAGGATTAGCCAAGGCTGGAGTCATGCCAGTCAAGTATGGTGGTAGGAATAATGTACAAGGGAAAATTAAGATCTGCCAATGAGTGATTATGAAGTTGAACTTGAGATATAGGTTAAATAAGATGGAAATGAGGACTTGAGATGGATAATGGACGTTAAAAGGTAAGTAAGGTTATGAGTTGTAGGTCCTCATGGAACCAAAGAATTATTGGAGTTGGGAGTACTAGAGGAATACAACTAGAAAGACAGAAAGTATCAGAGGTCCTGACAAATTAGTAGGTGATAAATGCTAGTTTTTATGAATGAATATACCACAATTTTCTCCTAAAGGCCAGAGGTTGGACCAAATGATCTATTACCCTTTATGCTAAATTGCAAGAGAGATTTCTAAGGTAGATTTCTCACTTCACTCAGGAAGAAAATATGGTTTGCAATATTTTGATATACGATTTTATCAGGGATAGATTATTAAATGCAAAGAAGCCTAAAAAAGTCTCTAATATTGACATTTACATTCTGCAATTTAAATAAAATTGGATTTCTCACATTATTTTATATTTATAGTTTTGATTGTTTCTCTTAAAAATCTCTGCACTCAGGTTGGAGGGCTATCATTTTTTCCCCCCTTAGTTAACCAGGATTGGGGACCACTGGTGAGGACAGAATAAAGACACATCAGGTAAGAAAAACTGATAGGATATGGCAATGTTTAACCTGAAACCAAAAGGGAAAACATCATAGTCCTAAGACATTGAAGGAAAAAGCACATCTAGGATAAAGTCTTAATGTTTAAAAGCTTAGGTTCTGGAATCATTCAGACCTACCTTTGAAATCCAGTTTTGCAACTTGGGCAAGTTACTTATCTTTCTAGGAATCATTTTCCTCCTCTATAAAACATGGCCAAGGAAGCCATTTATAAGGTTGCTGAAAAAAGGAGCTTGATTATGTGAATTTTAAGATCCACTCCAACTCTACAATGCCTTGATACACTGGGTGCAAAATTCATGTTTTGAGACTAGAAGCCTGTCCCCTTTCGTAGAGAGATGCTGTCTTTCAAACAGAGCTCTGCCCGGTTCCTCAGTCCCACCAGAAAGCTCTTAATCCTGGAGACAGAATATGTGGGTTACATGCAGTTGAGAACTCAATGATTCCACCTCTGAAACTGAAACACACTCTGGCAGACTAGACTGCTTCTGGGTTCAGGACGCTGTACTCCTTCTATGACTGCAGGATTTCATGTGCTGGAAGCAGGGCCAACATTTAGCAAAACTTCTACATAGGTGAAATCAATCTTTAGATTTACGCTGACAAGTAAGATTCCACAGTTGGTTTCTTAAATATTTTACTATGTCTTATATTTTTAAATGCATTTATAAAAGGCAGAGATTTATAACAGCTGTTGCCCAGAGCTTATTGAAAGATTTCCCATCATTTCAGCAGAAGTTGAATGCATGTCACTGTATACCAAAAGCAAGCTATCCATTCCAAAAGTGGAAGGAGCTGGAAAGAGCAAAAATGGCAGGGGTCAGAAAGAACCCCGTGTTTCTATCAGGTGTGTTTGGCATGAAGAAGATATGTAATTTGTGAGACTAGGGTCAGGGAAGTCAAGGTGTTATATCCCATCTAGCACTGGATAGCTATAAAAGACAAAACAAGTATAACAGGAATGGATGCATTGTAATCTAGGTCAAGGATCTTTGAATTCAGAGCCGTTTAAGTTTGAATTCTGGAGCTGGTGACCTTAGATAAGTTACTCAGTTTCCTTATCTGTAACATGGATGTAATCATAGCTAGTATTTCATAAAGACTTTGTGAGTATTAAATATAATGTACTAAGTGTTTAGTTTTGTGCTTGAGACTTAGAAAGTGCTGAATAACGCATTATCAAGGGTAACGGCAGATGTCTTTAGTGCCCATCTGGCAGGAATGCTGCACAGAGGATCCACCAGGTGTTTGAGTGCTTGATCTAGGATGATTATCATGAGCATTCCTTTCATTTAAATGTTTTTGCTCACCCGCTATACACTTGGCATCTTGCTAGGAATTAGGGCTATAAAAATAAAAGCTCTACTCCCTGTCTTTAGGAGCTTATAAACTATTAGGGAAAGGAAACAGCAGGGAAGCAAAACATGCTATGAAATCATGAAGGACAGACATTAACAGAGGCTGGGAGTATGGAGGAGCAAGTGGCTGGAGAAGACTTCCAGGAATTCGTTAAAAGGAAGGGCATTACAATCGGAGAAAACAGTAAATTACGAGTTATAGCAATGTGAGAAGCCCAGCACAGCAAAATATGGAAAAAGAACGGCATGGATGAAACAGAATATGATTTAGAGTTAAGAGACCTGGTTTCTGTGCCCTGACTATGCCACACGTCCCTATGGGACTAAAGTAAATTTATATAACACCTTTAAGCCTCAACTCATAGCGTTGTTGTGGGGCTTAAATGAGATCGCATATTTTACTCCAGAAACATCTGTTTCTTTTTACACTCATCATTTCCAAACTAGCACAAGTATAAGCTGACATCCTTTCTGTTGGACTCTAGCCATTACCTCTAACTCTCTCCTGCATCCAACCAGACCCCTGCTTCTCACCTATTCACCACACAGGCAGAGGGGTCTTTCAGAATAAATACCAGATAAAGTTGCACTTCCATTTAAAAGCCCCAAATGACCTCCCATTGCCCCCCGAACCAAATTATTAATGAGGGGGTTACTGGCTCTGCATGATTTGTCCCCTGTCTCCCTAAAATCACTTTCATGTCCCGCCTTTCCCCATTCTCTGTGTTCTAGCCATTCTGGCCTTCTTTCAGTTCACACATATCTATTCCCTCTCCTACTCTGTATTTTGCATATTACCTCTACACCGCACTCCTGTACCTCCCACTCTGCCTACATAATATCTAGTCATTCTTCAACTTTTGTATCAAATGTATCTTCCCCATCCTTTCTGATTAGTCACATGCCCCATCATTGAATCTCCCAGGACTTGCACCCAAGAGAAATGAAACTTTGCATTTGCTTCTGTGATAACATCCTCTCCCTGACCCCACCCCCCCCAGACTGCAACTCCAGGAGGGCAGGGAATGTACATGCTGTTGCTTGACCTGTATAACTAGTGTTCCTTGCTTGCCAATGGATCTGTGCTAAGTATAAGGCCAAGTATATGATAGGCATTCAGGAAGTATTTTTTGATTGAATGAATAAATGAAAACTCCAAATCCAGTGATTGATCACATTGTTGGTAATGAATCAATGGGTGTGGGTTCTGTTACTATTATTCTTCTGCTGTTATTTCATGTTTAGGTTTTTTATAAATAAAGCACAGATGCGAGTCAATGAAGGAGGAAAAATAATGCTTGGGGAAGTAGGAAGGGAACAGATGATGGAGCATCTTGTACGCCTTGCTAAGTAATATGAGTTTTATCCAGGTGTATAAGAGGAAGCAGTTAAGGGGTTAAAGCAGAAGAGTGTTGTGAGCAGATCAATGTTTAAGAACTTCCTGGTTTCAGAGTACAAAGCTGGTTGGAAGGACAAAGGGAAGGAAGGGAGGCCAGTTAGAAGTCTATTACGGAATCAAAGTGAGAAGTAAAAGAAGGTGCTGAACTAGGGCTGTGGGTCCTGAGTTTTTCAATTCTCCAGTCACCCTGGATTAACTGCTGTGTCATTAGTAACTACACTTGGATGGTTAAAGTGGTGATCTTTCATTCATTAATTGCGCTATTACTTATAATATGAAAGCATCTATAACTTCAAGTAAGGAAAAGCAGTTCCGGGAACATTCAGGAAACAGAATTCCAAACTTTAGCATGATTACTATATACTCAGAAAATACCTATGTTTGCTATTAGATATGGAATAAAATTATATTTTTTCTTTTTGTTGAGTCTTGATTAAAAAAGGAATCTGTAGAAAAATAGTACTGCATGGAGAAGAGGAAATCTCTTTGGATCAAAATTTATTCTTTGAGATCCTATGTTGCAAAAAACCCTTATCCAGTGCTGAGAAGTAAGCAAATATTTACTACTTAAACTGCTGATTTTACTAACTAAAATAAGAGCTATGGTTAGCTGGATAATTATGCAAATGTTTCAAGTAAAATTAAATTTGACTATGCTAGGATTTCTATCATAAGTAACACATTTTCTATCTTGTTATGTCTCTCCATTATATGTGAATAAACAAGAACTGTTTTCCTGTAAAACTGTTTTACTACACAGTCTGTATTCAAACATCTAAATGCTATTCTTCATGGCTATGATTGTATAGACATCAAGGTTGTAGAAGATTTGTTTTTGATAATAGCATATACTCAAAACTACAGCTGGAGTAGACATGATAGTTCACCAATTATTAGTCTTTTCAGTAGTAACTGAAGTCAAAAAACACAATAGTTTTGTTGTTGTTATTGTTTTCATTCTAAACTTAAGTTCTCTAGTTTCAGGCAGTATAAAATTTCATTGTAGCTTCTGAGGCTGGAGAAAACTAGTTTGATGCTCTCCACTCTCTTATATTTCCTGGTTTAAGTTTAAAGATGTCTCACTTTTTTTCTGATTCAAACTCAAGACAAATTTTGTTTCTTCACATTATACAATAAGTTATGATTTCCAACTGGTCATACATAAGTAAGGGTTTCAGTAAAAGCAATCAAGAGAAAGTACATTTAGAGGATAGAAGGAATAAATGTGCACAGGTTAAAACCCCTACACTTTCGTTTGCTTCTGTTATTTCTTTAGTTTGTTTCCCAATTAAAGGCACTGGCATAATTTTTTATAAGTAACTGACAAAGGATACCTCTGTACTTATGAGTAATGAAGAGTCTAAACTGTCTTTAGCCCTATCATTTTAAACACCATATAAAAGACACTGTCTACGTCTAATCCCCCTTATGTATCTCTTCCTCCTTTGCATCCCCCAACCAAAAACAAAATACGAACAAAGCTAAAATTTATAGGATACTCTCGGTGTTAGTAAGTTGACTTCAAGCTTCTAAAATGAATTAATTCATCAAGAGAAAGGTAAACTGACATGTTAGCATGTTAGCATACACAGATGGAAGACACTAAATTGTAAATCAAATAATTACAGGCTTTATTCTTAACTCCTTTCCTTCTTTGATATTTGACTTCTCAAGTTGAATGAACTAATTTTAATTTTGAAAAAAAACTGAAGAGTCAAGAATTAGATCATTATATCCAGCTTCATTTTAATCACTAATAAACCTAAGCTTCCTTGAATGACAAAGAGCAGCCTTTAAGAAAGCTAAAGCTCAGAGAAATGCAAGAATTTACCCAAGATCAACTAGCTTAATAGATAAACAAAACTAGGACTCAAACCATAGTCATTGTATGTGAGGTGATGTATTTGTTAATTAACTAGATCAAAGGAATCCTTTCACATCGTATATGTATATCAAATCATCATGATGTACACTTCAAATCTCTTATAATTTTAAGTGTCAATTATACTTCAATAAAGCTGGAAAAAAAACAGCCATTGTATCCATTAGGTAACAATAAAACACATATAAAATTGTAGAGACTACTAAAAGTGCATAAGACCTTAAACAAAAACAACTACCATCTCTAAGCCATAAAACAAAAATGTGAAAGCAAAAGCTTACGATTTTCATGAAATATCTGCAAATTGAAACATATACCAAGTAATTAGCTACAATTCTCTCTCTCTCTGCACAAACACACAGAAATTACATATATCTGTATACACTTATATGCGTGCACATATTAAGGCAACAAAAAATAAATTTTTAAAACTCAAACCTCAGAATTATAAAATATAAAAATACTTCCACATTTTTAGAAACAGAAAACTTTTAAAAATGTTGACTGTAAATGTATTATACTATGAATATTATTTTGAGAAAAGCAGTTCTACACGTAAGGATGCCCAAGGCTTACAAATGTCTTAAGATGGCTTTGATGTGGATTATTACTCCTATCTAAAACTTCAGAGCTACTGCAAGCACACCATATCACAGTCTACACCTTGATCCAAAATAGAAAGTGATCCAAGAATTCCCTGGCAGTCCAGTGGTTAGGACTCCATGCTTTTACTGCCGAGGGCCCAGGTTTGATCCCTGTTCAGGGCCCAGGTTCAATCCCTGGTCAGGGAACTAAGATTCACAAGCCGAGAGGCCAAACTCCCCCCCCCAAAACAAAAAAACAAAATAGAAGGTGGTGACTTGAGGATGACTTGTGATGAGTTGCAAGAGGACTGGGGTTAGAGATGCAAACAAAGAGGAGGAAAAGTAGATGCAGGGCTAACTATTGTAAGTACCTTCTTAGATTTGAGAGGGGATCAGTTGCAAGGGATTGAGAAAATATTGGGCAAATAGTTTTTAAGTGAGAATTTTTTTAAGCCTCAAGACCACAAACTATTAGACAGATTTATATACAGTGAAAACATGCCCACAGAGTACTCTCCCTTAAAGCTGCAGAGTGAATATGTGAAGGAACCGGAGTTTGGACTGAGATCTCTCTGATTCTGAAGTCCAAGATTTTTCCACAACTATATTATCCCATGAAGACAACCCAGAGAAACTGCATAACTTGCCCAAATATCACAGTAAATCCAAAGCTAGAGGAAGTACAAAATAGACATACCCAAGTCTCAAAATTCTCCGCTGGAGCCTTTTTACAAACATTTTTCTACCAGGCCCTAAAGAGCATAAGTTATTTGAGGGAAAAAATTTAAATGCCCAACGATCACAGAATTATGAAATTATGATGGACAACAGCAATCACCTAGAGTAAGGGTTCTTAGCCCAAGGTCCATGCAGTTGTAGAAGCTTTAGGGTGGCACAGAACTACTGAAACTCTATATAGATATATTTTGTAAAATTTCTCTTTGGCATGAAAATTCATCAATTCCATGGTACTCTCAAAGGGGGTTTTCTTTGAAAATGTTTAAGAACTAGTGATTAAAACACAAACAACTTTTTTTATAGATGAAAAGTTGGAAGCAGAGAGAACTAAAGTGACTACGGGGGGCTGAACAGCTGGCCAGTGGAAGCACAGTACTAGAACACAGGTCTTTTCCTTCCTATTCCAATACTCTTTCCCATATCTTAGGGCCACATGTAATACCCCACAACATGAGTTTGCAAAATTTAAGGTGGTATCTGCAGAGGATGGCACACAGATATGAGAAAGTGAGAAGACTCAGTGGTGTTAAGGATCCTAGAGGGACTCTTGGTCCTTCCTTCCTTTGCTTTTCAAGAGACTAATAAGAAAATCTGTGTTCAATTTCACATGGTTCAATTTGTAGAGAGAAACAATATCTTCTGCTTTATAAATTATGGTGCAAGGCTAACTGTGGCCATTTTCTAAGAAAACTCAATGACTTAGAACCTGCTAACCTCAGTAAACAAAACCTCAGTGAGCTGTAATTAATATTCACAGTGTCTCTGCTTCATTTTCCTAATGGATTAGTCTTCTTTTCCCACTTTACAGCTCCTGTAATCCTTCATTAGCTTTACTTGCAGTAATTCACAGTCAGGTTTCTTATCTTATTTTATAGTGCAGTGTTAAGTTGGATGTTGGTTTTTGATGGTAGAGGATGGAAAAAGCAATTTTTTTAAAATGGAGATATTCATTAAGGTTTTAAGGCTAACACAGTTATAGATTTTACAGGAACAACTTCAAGACGAGATGACATCTCCATTATCAGCTCAGTGGTGTCTAGTTGAGTATTTCTGAATTGCAAAGAAACTGGCAGGAGCTGCTGGAGAATGCTTCAGCTTGTCCACATGTAAAAAATTAATCCTAACTCATCTTTTCAGTCATGATGGCATCCCAACGCTGATGACTTGAACTCTGCAATGTACTTTCAAAGGGTACTAGGCATGATACACTTGAAATAGCACAGTTTGCCATCTTTGCCATCATTACCACCACCACTATCACCAACACTACTACCAGAGCAGCAATAGTAGTCACAGCATCTTAACCACTAATTGAGATTTTACTGTGAGCCACTCTGCTAAATGTATTGCATACCTTATTCCATATCATATTCATGACATTGCTATTACGTATATGCTATCACTCCTAGTAACATGTATATAACAGCACTACCATTTCATAGATATTTTCATAGATGAAGAAACTTGCATTTAGTGAGGTTAAATGATTACATAACTAGTAATCCTTTAACCTTCTTACATAACTAGTAAGGAACAGTCTGGATTAGACTCCAAATTACTTTGATTCCAAAGTTAGTTCTATTAATCACCAAGTTATTGTGTCTTCCACATTACTTACCTGATAGCAATAATGCATAGGTTAACTAATGTATTTTCCATATTGATTAAAAAAGATG
>NW_020172214.1:443842-551182 GCF_003031525.2 Neophocaena asiaeorientalis asiaeorientalis | reverse complement strand
CAAAGGAAGGGAGGGAGGGAGGGAGGGAGGGAGGGAGGAAGGAAGGAAGGAAGGGGGATAGATTATCATAAATTTAAAGTAAGTAAAGTGGGAAATCTATGATCAAAGGAGAAGAAATTGCAGATAAAGAGCCGAGTTAGACTTTTGTTGCAATGGAGTTTTGGGCAAAAGAAGGCAAATATGCCTGCAAATAATATTTGCAAGTGACTAACTGTAGGGACAGCAGGAATTTAACAAACTGGCTCACATTCTCCGGGTCAGAGCATTCCGATCCAATCCAATGAGCTCTGTCATCAAATTACCATGAGCAGAGTCTGGACCATTTAACCTAGCATGCTAAGAGAATCTGGTTATCCGGCTCATTGCAAATTGGGGCTTATTTGGTACAATCCATGGTAAGTGGAAAGATATAAGTTCCTTATAATTCTACCTTGAGTGCATACAGAATTCTATCTCCAGTGGGGCCAAGTCTACTAAAAGAAGCAAGAGCTACTGCTGCACAGAAGCTTCTGACAACCCACACCTTAATATTAAAAAGAAGGAAACGTGCAGGAGACATGCACTCAAAGCATACACAATATTGAACAAAATCTGAAGACCCTACATAGACCAAATATTAAAATTTTTTTAAAGTTTTCAGTGCAGCCCAAATGGTCGAAGAGCTAGAAAGCAATGCTCAGGAACAACTTAAAGAAATCATTCCATACTGTTTGAATAATTTCATAAATTCACTTGGTGCTCTATCTACTATTAGCCAAAGCACTGAGAACTTGTTTGCCATTACAGATGGTAGAGAATTTCTAGTTTGCATAAAATCAACATCTCTTGAAGTCCTGAAAAAAAAAAAAAACATATGTTTGCAGATGATTACCCAAAGATAGCATCAGAACATTCATTACTCACTAGTTGCATCATTACAAATGTAATATGATCCATTTCCATATTTCACTGACTCTAAGTGTCTATGGACCAAGTTGGTATGTGCAGTTTTACTTCCCTTTTCATTTCAGATTAGATTAGTCTTTAGGATGACATGTCAGCTCGCCTTAAGTGAGAGTTTTGTAAATGTGGTAAGATGAACGAAAAACATAAGAAGCAAAACAGGGTTATTTTTCTATATTTGTCAATAGCTATTTTAGGCAAAAATATTTAGGTTCTCCTCACCCAGGTTCCTGCCTTGGCCCAAGGGGAACAAAACGTCCACGAATACTTCTGTCTACTGGGGGATATTAGAAGGAAATATCTATATTTGTCTCTAATTCATCTTTTATTTTTTTAAATAGCACCAGGGTGGGGACGGTAGAACCCTCCATGTGATGCTTGAACAAAGCTGATTTATGGATCTCTGCATTGAACTTTATGGGCATTATATTTTGGTCAGGATACTAGTGGAGAAGAGAATAATAAAAATCAGGTACCAAAACCCCACCCTAGTCCCCCAACAACTCAAGATATTTTGAAATGCTGGCGAATCTTTGCTCTATGAGGGCAGAACTAGCCCCACGCTTCTTTCAGGCAGGATTCCTCCGGCTTCTGGTTGCAGCAATAGCTATAAACTGTGAAGGCGGCTCATCATCCCATGTCAACATCTTTCTCACAATTAAGGTTTAGCCAAATGTCATTTCTACTGAGAAATGGTTTTTACACCCAAGTCTAAATCTAATGTCCTTCTTCTGTGATCCTTCAGCAACTGTAACCCTTTTATAGCACTTATAACAACCTACCAGATGATTATTGAAATTATCTGAGTATGTGCTTTGGTCAGTGACTAGAATAAGTATGTCTAGTGAGGAGAGGTGATGTGATAGATATCTGAGGGATCTCTCAGTCCTTACAAAGTCCATTATATGTGAAAGGTATGAACTGATTTGAATTTGTAAGGCTATATATATTTTTTATTCTAGTTCAGGAAAGATACAGTGGCCAACGTTAATAAATCAGGCTTTCTACCGGAGACAATTGCTAGCATAGTCACGGATACCACGTGCATATACATGCACATGAGTGCATATGTATGCGTGCATCTCACTCACGCACCTATACCCACACACAGCACCACAGACACCTTTCCGTATCATTTCACAACAGCTGCTAGTAACTCAGCCTCTATTTTTTAATCAAAAGTTTAGCCTGCTTAAGGAAACAAAACTGCAAAGCAGTTTTCACAGCACCTGATACAGAAAACGATTTGTACCCCTGGCCAACAATGATGGCACATCACAAGAGCACAAAGAAAGTTTGCTAAGCTGATATGAACGTGGCTTAGAAGTTGTTGCCTAAATTAATTTTTCCTGGAAATGGGGCTGCTTCTTCCTCTTTGCTTCGATTACTCTTGAATATCTGGTTCTGGCGCGGCTAACTTTTTGTGAGCAGAGTGGCCACTGCGGGTGCTCACTCAGGTAACCTGCACCCATTCATCTTTCACCAAGGTTGGTTCACAGCGTGGCCAGTACCTTGTTAAGAACCATAGCTTGTTGCTCATGTCAATCAACTGAATCACACAAAACATAATATAACATGGTTCAGCGAGGATGTGGAGACAAGGGAACCCTCCCACACTGTTGGTGGGAATGTAACTTGGTGCAGCCACTGTGGAAAACAGTATGGAAGTTCCTCAAAAAACTGAAAATAGAACTACCATATGATCCAGCAATTCCACTCCTGGGTATATATCAGAAAAAAATGAAAACACTAATTTGAAAAGATAACATGCACCCCAATGTTCATAGCGGCATTATTTACAACGGCCAAGATATGGAAGCAACCTAAGTGTCCATTGGCAGATGCGTGGATAAAGAAGATGTGGGGTGTGTGTGTGTGTGTGTGTATGTACAAAGGAATGCTACTCAGCCATAAAAAAGAATGAACTCTGCCATTTGCAGCAACATGGATGGACTTGAATGGCATTATGCTAAGTGAAATAAGTTAGACAGGGAAAGACAAATTCTATGTAATATCACTTATAAGTGGAATCTAAAAATTACAACAAACTAGTGAATATAACAAAAAAGGTGACTCACAGATATAGAGAACAAGTTAGTGGTTACCAGTGAGGGAGGGAGGCGCAATATAGGGGTGGGGGAGTGGGAGAAACTATTGGGTGCAAGAGAGACTACAAGGATATACTGTACAACACGGGGAATATAAACCACTATTTTGTAATAACTGTAAATGGAGTATACCTTTAAAAATTGTATAAAATTAGAAAATAAAGATTACTATAATTTTTTTTAAAAAAATGAGCTAATAGCAAAAAAGAAAAGAAAGCACAGAACTAGGTGTCAAAAGATCTGGGTTTTAATAACATTCCATAACTTAATATTTATTTGAACTTGGATTGGCCACTTAGCTGTCTAAAACTCAAATTCCTTACTGGTTAAATGAACACCATTCTAAAATTCCATAAATCCACTTCATGAGATTGCTACATTATATAATTCTGTAAACTTCATTATATAAAAGTCAGTGATATCAGATCATACAATTTAAAATTTATAAACAAAAGACAAATACCATATGATATCACTTACGAAACAAAACCAGACTCACGGATACAGAGAACAGATATGTGGTTGCCAAGGGGCAGTGGAGTGGAGGGAAGGAATGAGAGTTTGGGATTAGCAGATGTAAATTATTATATATAGTATGGATAAACAACAAGGTCTTACTGTATAGCACAGGGAACTGTATTCAATAACCTGTGACAAAGCATAATGGAAAAGAATACGAAAAAGAATATATATATGTATAACTGAGTCACTTTGCTGTACAGCAGAAATTAACACAACATTGTAAATCAACTATACTTCAATAAAATTTTTTTAAAAAGGATAGATACTTCAGAAAAAACTCAGCTAACAGCACTGATGATAAGCCTGGGGAAATAATTCATAATGAAGAGCACAAGATGAAATTTATAGACAGATATCTGATTACTTTTGTTTCCCTTCACTGTGAGGTAACTCATGTAGCACTTTGGTGCCAGCTCTGAGGGAATGTGTTGGCTGTTTATTTTATTGTGCTCCTTCCTGCCACTCAGTGCTCATGACTGAAAAGGAATCAATGGGGGTCCACTGGCAGGATTCAGAGGCATATACTATAGGTGATATTTAGAGGTAGCTCCTCATGGGCAAACAGAAATTTTTCTGGCTATGAGTCTGCCCTCATGTGGATATCTCAGAGCCTAATTCTGCATCAGGCAACTATCAGTTCTTTTATTTTTCAGTTTCTGAAGCTATTAAATAGAACATAGGCAAATACTTCTGCGTATTTTTTAGAAGCACAGATAGCACTGACTGCCATTTCCTAGTATATGCATTAAGTACTTTGGAGGATGTTCATTGAACTTTCCATTAGAATAGCTTCCTGACTGGATAAAAGTTATTTGATTGAAAATAGCTTCATGAGCTTTCAGTAAAACTCTGAGTGCGACGACACAGACTAGTTTGGAAGAACACCAGGCAGCACCTGGCTATTCTCACCTTGAATCCACCATTAGCTAAAAATGTGCTTTAAGAAGCATGTCATTTAACCTCACTGCTTTCATTTTTTACCTTGAAATATAAGGTATGACATTTTTGCAGCTGAGATCTTCCTGCTTCTACAAGTGATCAAATGTGATTTATAATAAAAGGAGCAGATTGCTGAAATTGAACAATCAAAATTCAGCTAGAAGGAAAAAGAATTAAAGGCATCAATCATCTAAGGGAAAAATAATAGTGGGTTTAAAAATTTATTTTAGCACTGAGTTCCCTGCAAGTTCAGGTAAAGAGAAAAAAATCTCTCTTTAACTCTCTATCACCATTATTTATAGGTTATATGCTATATTTATATACTTATATATAACCTATACCATGTACATAGAACATAATAATAGATAACATATATGTTGCATTTATTATACATATATTTATATGTCATGTGCTTGGAAAAATATTGGTTTTTCCACATAGACATATTTTCATAAAATTTGTTCCAGTCAAAAGTTTTTCATACTGATGTTCCTTTATATGAAACTTTGAACAACAAGATTTATATTGTCTTTAAATACAGTCTTATAGGAAGAAATTATTAACAAAAATTTCAATACTTTGAGGGCATGGCATTTGCTGGCCAATGTAGTCCTTTACATATACTCTATAGTCATTTAAATAGCTCTGAAAAGTAGATATTGTCTTCTCCCCTTCTAGAAAGGAAGAAACCAGCATTTAGCTTAGAGTCAATGAGCTGGTGGAATATAAAGCCATTATCATGTGGCTGTTTCCATATATCTGGACATAATTCAGTAAACATGCTTCTTTTGAGAGGCCAAGCCAGTGAGGAACATATAGAGATTTGGTACCAAGTTCTACTAGAGGGATAGAAGGATAAAATAGTCTTGAACATACCATCCTAAAGTAAGTATTGCTTCCACTCAGTTTTTCACAGGCAAACAGGAACTGGATAATAGCCATCTGCAGATAAACTTTCTGATGAGATTATAAAATTAGGGTATTTAAAATTGCTGATAGAGAGCAAAGCTACATATTTTTACTACCAGATATAAGTAGCAAGACTGGCACTATCAATGAACACCAAGACGTCATTCATATTCTCATATGGATGACTACACAGAGGTGGATATAAGGAGAATGAACTTGCTGAGCAATCAAATCCCTTCCACCTTTAATATTCCGTCACTACAGAATAGACCATATGTAAGAGTAAGCCTGTGTTTGACTCTATTGACAATAAAGAATTCATCAGTACATCCTGGTTCTAGTATGACCCTCAGATCATCTACGCTGAACTACTGGACTTCTGGACATGACCATGGCTCTCATCTGCAAACAATGTACAGTGAATAAAAGATAAGTTGAGGGGCTTCCCTGATGGCGCAGTGGTTGAGAATCTGCCTTTCAATGCAGGGGACACGGGTTCGAGCCCTGGTCTGGGAAGATCCCACATACCGCGGAGCAACTGGGCCCGTGAGCCACAACTACTGAGCCTGCGCGTCTGGAGTCTGTGTTCTACAACAAGAGAGGCCGCGATAGTGAGAGGCCCGCGCCCCGCGAGGAAGAGCGGCCCCCTCTTGACGCAACTAGAGAAAGCCCTCGCACAGAAACGAAGACCCAACACTGTCAAAAATAAATAAATAAATATTAAAAAAAAAAAAAGATAAGTTGACATGTCTGTTAATACTACTTTCTCCTTACAAAATAAACCCTACTGAGAATGTTGTTCACGGGGCAGGCTCATTCAATAAAATTAAAATTCAAACAAGGCCTAGCAAAACACATGGAAATTGAAAGTTGGCTTTCAGCACAACTCCTCCTCCCACCAGCCACTGTGCTTTTCTTATCTCCCTATGTATAATAAAAATCCATTTTACCATTTATTAAATACCTACCATACACCCAGTGTTTGACATGTATCTCTAATCCTCCCAATAACCTTGCAAGAGAAGAATGAGAATTTCCACTTACAAAGAGGAGGCGGAAGCTGACTGGCCAAGGTAACAAAGCTATTAATTGCAGACTCTGGTTACTAGTCTGATGATCTGACTCTAGCTTGAACCCTGTAAATAACAATGAGCTTTCTCCTGCAAGCACTGTCAGATGCATAGTTGTTACTTGGTATTTGTTGAGTACTTAATACTGAATTTCTATTGAAGAAGGAAAAGAAAAGCTTGAGAAGAAAATCTACAGAAGGTCTGGTTTCTCAGTTCCTTCAAAGAAAGGGCATAAGTGATCCAAATTTTCAGGTGAAAGTCCAGGTCAGTATGTCTATCAGTAGCACTTTGTTTCTGCTTCTTACCACCCCTCTCCCCATTGCCTCCCTCCCACTCTTCCAGTTGTATATCCAGTGCTTGGAACATAGTAGACTCTTCATATGTACCCTGAGACAAAGTTATTTATCTTCTCTGCCTCAATTTCCTCATGTATAAAATAGGATTAACAGTATTAATCTATATCCCAAAGTTGTTGCATGGATAAAATCAGCTCTTCCACTACAGCAACTAACACAGTATATGGCTGTACATATTTATATAGTAAGTATTCAATAAATGCTAGTTAGTAGTGTTGTCTTTGTCATTACACATAAGTTGAATGAATGTGTGAATTAATGAATGAAACCCATAGGCAGGGCACACAGAGTATCTATAGATGAAACATCTGTGCTTAATACCCACAGGCATCTGGGTATCATTTCCAATCCCTAGACTGAAGCCTTGCCTCTCAGAAATGAACCACTTGTTAGTAATGACATATCAGTGATATAATAATATGTGAAATGTGCTGTGACCAGGACTGTCAGTCACTGTCCTTCTCCAACATCATCTCAGCACATCACAGTTCATGGCATCTACTGGCTCTACCGTCCCTGCCCCTTCAGTTTTTCGTTCACTTTAAAAACTCATCTATTTATTTTAACATTGATTTGTTTAATTTTTTTCATCTATTCTACCATTTACTGAGCATTTATCTATCATGTATCCCAAATACTATGGAAAGCACTAGAATATGGAGATAAAAGACCAAATTCCTGTCTTTAAGGAGCATTTAGTCCTGTGAAACAATTATAATACAATGTAATACAGAATAGACAGGAGAGGCTCATAAAACCATGGTGGTAAGGGAAAGGGGAAAGATGTGAGATTATAGGATTACTTAAAAGGAAGGTTTCCTAAAGGAGTGACCGGAACTTGAAGGATAAGTTAGAATAATGATTTTTAGAATAGTTTTAGATTTACAGAATTATTGTGAAGATGGTACAGAGAAGCCCCATATGTCCCATAGCCAGTTTCTCCTATTGTTAACATCTTTAGTATGGTTCATTTGTCACAAATTTGATACATTATTATTAACCAAAGTCCATACTTTCCTCAGATTTCCTTAGTTTTTACCTAGTTTCCTTTTCGTTTTCTAAGATCCCACCCAGGATACCGCATTATTTTTAGTTGCTATGTCTTCTTAGGCTCCTCATGACTGATTGATTCTCAGATTTTTCTTCGTTTTATTACCGTGACATTTTTGAGGGGTACTAATCAGGTATTTTGTAGAATGCCTTTCAACTGAGATTCTTCTACTGTTTCTCTAATGATTAGACTGGGGTTATGTGTTTTGGGAAGACCACAGAAGAAACTGCCATTCTCACTGCATCATATCAAGGGAACATATTATCAACACGATTTATGACTTTTTATGTTAAACTTGATCACCTGGCTGAAGTAGTGTTTGTTAGGTTTCCCCACTGTAAAGTTACTCTCTTCCACCATTTCATACTATATGGGCTTAGCACAGAGGAAAATGCCATCTTAAAAACATTCCCCGATACTTCCCAAATTTCCAAGTGGGAGAATTATCTGATGCTGGAATCTGCAGAAATTTTTCTGCCATAAAATAGAGTGATGAATTGGCAACCTTTGGTTAACTATTCGTATGATTTAATGGAAGATGGTGCATTGCCTGAAAGAAGTGACATGACTCTGGAAGCCCCTCTTATTACAATTTTCTTCACACAGACACAGAGCTCTGTTTTATGGGCTGCAGCTGCAGCATCCTTAGGACGTGCCTCATAATCTCATCAGGGCAAAATCTGTGCATAGAGAGGGTGGTGTGCAGCTCTCCATGGTTTGTGGAAGGAGGTAAGCAAAAGCATTAAGTTGTTAATTTCTCACTTTCAAGGTGATGAATATACATTATCTAATTTAATTTAACCTACATAATAACCTTGTGGAGTAGGCATTACTGGACTTATTTTATAGCAAAGTAGTGCAAGTCTCAGATCATACCAGATGTCAAGTGGCAGAACCCAGGTGTTTGGAGTCGCAGTCCCATGTTTTTAGCACCAAAACATATTTTAAGCAAAGACCTAACTTTAATAATAATAATATATTTATTCCATTCTTTTTACCACCATAGAAATTGTGCAGCATGCTCACTTGTAAAAAACATTTTTGGGCTTCCCTGGTGGCGCAGTGGTTGAGAGTCTGCCTGCCGATGCAGGGTACATGGGTTCGTGCCCCGGTCCGGGAAGATCCCACATGCCGCGGAGCAGCTGGGCCTGTGAGCCATGGCCGCTGAGCCTGCGCGTCCGGAGCCTGTGCTCCGCAACGGGAGAGGCCACAACAGTGAGAGGCCCGCGTACCACACACAAAAAAAAACATTCTTAAGCTAAGCCTTCACCTTTACTGTGAGTGGAGAAAAATAATAGAGGTTCATAACGAGAATGCAAACCAGAGCACAGTTTAGTGACAGACTCTTGGAATTACGAAAGATTAGCGGATGTTAACAGAAAAATCCAATTATCTAGAAAAGTAAAAGCAAACCAAAGTATTACCATGATGATCCTCATTCAATTAGACTAGGAGGTAGCCTTTTTAAGGACCTGAAGGTAATTTGGTCTACATGACCTTGACACAGAACTGCACATAGCATCAATTCCAGCTCCGGGCCCCAGTCTAGGTTGAAGGATTACCGATCCGTTATACATGGGAGCTCATTCATTACATACTATCCTATGTTAAAATAATAAGTCCAACACACCTTTATGCCATAACTACTATGTGTCAAGCATGGTCCTAAGGGCCTTCACAATCATTATTTCACTTAATTCTCAAATATCCCTGCCATATTATCATGATGAATCTCAGTTGACAGAAAAACTAAGGCTTAGTGAGGATAACGGCTTTCCGATGGTGGCAGAACTAGGATTCAAATCCAGGACATCTTCCTACTAAGCCTATTCCCTGCCCAAAGCACTGTGAGAGTCCCATGGAGAAGGAATTGCCTCATTTCACCACCTGACTTCCCTGTCGTAGTTATCTTTACACAACCTCATCAGTTTATAATCAGTGAATCTGTTATTATAACAACCTGATACTCAATATTTTGAACGTATGGAGAAAAAGGTCAGATTGAAAGCCTATACTATAAGGACTTCCCTGGTGGTGCAGTGGTTAAGAATCCGCCTGCCGATGCAGGTGACACGGTTCGAGCCCTCGTCCGGGAAGATCCCACGTGCCGAGGAGCAACTAAGCCCATGCGCCACAACTACTGAGCCTGCGCTCTAGAGCCCGTACACCACAACTACTGAAGCCCATGCGCTCTAGGGCCCACGTGCTGCAACTACTGAAGCCCGCATGCCTAGAGCCCATCTTCTGCAACAAGAGAAGCCACCGTAATGAGAAGCCCACGTACTGCAATGAAGAGTAGCCCCCACTCGCCACAACTAGAGAAAGCCCATGCATAGCAACGAAGATCCAATGCAGCCAAAAAAATTAATTAAATTTAAAAAAATAAAGCCTATTCTACTATAAAAGGACAAAAATGAATGATATTCAATGGATATTTGAAGTCCTATTAAAAAAAATTCCTAAAGTTCTTCATGAGCCGCCTTCTCTCAATATCATGAACAGAAAGCAAGCTATTAAGAAAAGGGGAAAATATTATTACCACCAAGAAGGTCACCCCATCACCTACACAGGCCTCTTTAAAAACAACCCCATATCCAAGGTTCCTGCTGTCAGTTCACTGGACTGGCAATACGCTGGCTAGCTGATTCCTTAATCCCATCTTTCAGCTTCCTTGATTCAGTTCAAGGAAGCTTCCACAAGCTGGGAATGCAGATATACCAAAACTACTGGAAGAACGGATTCTATGCAAGGTCATGGCATTCCTAGGTAGTACTTTAATTCATAGAAATGCTTACTTGCAAAACTCTCTAACACTTTGAGCAGAGAGTTTTCAGGCATAGGCAATCAGTAATGAGAACCACAGCTCAAATTCCTGTGCACCCTTGAAAAAAGAGAGACAGACACTAAATGAGAAAATCATGTGGAGACAGACGGTGTGAGTAAGGAATATAAGCTTTTGAATCAGAAACAATTTAACTTGAATTCTAGGCTCTACATCATTTAAATTCTTGAAGCCTCAGCTTCCTTACCTGTGATGGGAGTTATGATGTCTTCCTCACAATTTTGTTCACCCTGTAAGCCATTCATCCATTCAAAAATATTTAATGGGGCTTCCCTGGTGGCGCAGTGGTTGAGAGTCCGCCTGCCGATGCAGGGGACACGGGTTCATGCCCCGGTCCAGGAAGATCCCACATGCCGCAGAGTGGCTGGGCCCATGAGCCATGGCCGCTGAGCCTGCGCGTCCGGAGCCTGTGCTCCGCAACGGGAGAGGCCACAACAGTGAGAGGCCCGCGTACCGCAAAAAAACCCCCCAAAACAAAAAAACAAACAACAAAAAAATATTTAATGAATCGCTATTATGGACCAGGTCTTCTTTTAGGCATTGGGGATACAGCTGTGAATATACCGGGCAAAGTCTCTACGCTGATGAAGTTGGTAGAGGGGTAGACAATAAATAAAAGAACAACAAAAACCACATGAAATTTTGAGATAATGGTAAATGTTCTTAAGAAAATAAAACAAGGTTAGGTGGTAGATAGTGTCTTGAGGGTTTGGTTAGATTGGGTGTGGCCTGGCATGGATGGATGGAGTGGTATTGAGAAAGTTCCATGAGAGCTATAAGTAAAGACAGGCTGTATGTTTCTTAAGGGCAGATGCCATATTGTAATTTTCCCCAGTATGTCACATAAGGCCTGGTTTGTAGCAGTTATTTAGTATAAATTTTAAATGAATTTGTGCCTGGCTCCCAATAGGAGCTCACTTCATGAATTTTCTTTCTATACTTGTGAAAGCTGGTTTCCATGGCCTAAAAACTTCAATGTACACTATACAGGCTAACTGAAAATTCAAGCATACTGGTATTACAGAACCTTGACCCATAATCACCATTCATCAACTATTTAATATGATCCATCACAAGCTAGGAGGTATACAAGATTAAAAAAAAAAACACAGTAAGTAAAAGTTGCCCTCATTAGTCTGGCTAGGGATATGAAATATGTGCAAACAGAACTCTAATACAGGACAGTGCCTTATAAGGTCTTTTAGTGTGGTATGAAATGCTCTCAGTATATCAAGAGGAAGAAGAGCTCTTCCTGTAATGGGGTTCCAGGAAGGTTGAAGGAAGAAGTGAGTTTCGAACTGGGTCTGGAAAGATTTAAAAAATGAAAATATAGGAGCAAATGCTTCTCAAGAATTTTGTTTAAAATGAAATTCCCAAAAGCTTAATTCAGTACTTCTCAAACATTAGCCTGCATTGGAATGTTTAAAACACAGATTCCTGGCCCCCGTACCTAAAGTTTCTGATTCACTAAGTCTGGGGTAGGGCCCAGGAATGTGTATTTCTGACAAGTTGCCAGGTGATTCTCATGAAAGTCTCCAGGTATTTCTCCCAAGCAGTGATGTGTGGTATCCCAGGCTGATGTCATTGCATCCCCCCTGTTCTATCATGGGGCATGAACAAAAGGGATGTAAGAGATATGTGCGGTCATGTGTGTGTGTGTTTTCATTATGTGGGTAGATGTAGAATATTGGAATAAAGTTGGAGAATGGTCCATACTACACTACTAGGGGAAAATGTTACCCCTTTCATATCTCTCTGTTTTCCATTTTATACAACATGGACCTATCAACTCTTCTTCTGCCCTCTTCCGTCTACTTCCCAGACTCATACTACCTATCATAACATTAAAGAAATAGAATATTGCTGTTAAATTGGGATCAAGAGCCACTGAGGTCATTAGAAACTCTCTAGTCTCAAGATGACACAGCCTAGTTTGGAACTCCAGTCCCAGACACATCAGGGTCTTTCCTTGACCAGCCATATATGTTCTATCAGTTCCTTGATGCTTCCCTAGGGTGGGTTCCTTAATAAACTTTTAAATATTCATCTTACTCTTGAAGTTGCCCCTCTCATACACAATGTCTTTCCTCTTAAACCGATGATACTCATTGAAACATTATACAAATAAAGACTCAGGCAGCTAGTCCTGCCATGATAGAGATATTGGAGGAGGGGTATGCTGAATGGGCCCCTGACAGCACCATCACTACTTTAAAATATCCCCCAGTCTGTCTCTGATTTCAGAATTCATATATCACAAATAATTATGATATTCTACCAATTAAAAATGCAGCCTGTTTCAGCATAAATTAGTTATTTGATTTAACTGTTCCAATAAGAGTATTTTGTTTTTCAATTGATACAGAACTTACTAAACACAAAATACCAGCAGACATGTTCACTCCCATCACCATATTGCTGTTTTAGTTCAAAGATCTGAAAATCAAACTAACAAAGCATTTCTATTCTATTCCAATATACTATGGCCAACAATATTAGAAAAACAATGTGTTCTACTTTGTTCAGCTTTTTAATGACAGATTTTCAATTGTTGTTTGTATAACTGGAAAGAACAAATCAAATAGCCTGGGCTATCTATAAGCTTGAAATTTATGAATCAAGCCTTGAAACCTAATATTGGGCCCTAACACTCACTTATAAATTATCTTCTACACCTTGGCCCAGCCCTGCTTTATAGTAGATCCCCTAAATAACCAGAACTGGCTGTTCTATGGATGACTATTTCAAATGACAAGTAATCAAATCAATTCTACACCATGATTAGGCAAATCCTCCACCAAGAAAGAGTAATTTCTCTCCTCTTGATGTCTTTCTTTAGCCAGAAATCTATAAGACATTGGCAGGAGTCACTGAAAGCTGAAATTCAAGTGTAGTGAGAATATATCTAAAAAGTCTTACTTATGTTATATAGGCTTCCATTTATCCTTCTGCATCTTCAGATGTGAGGATGTGTAGAGTAGCGGGCTATGGGAAAAAGGAACATGAACAATGCTTTCCTGTTCTGAAGGGTAAACCTCTGTTTGTGTCCCTGACTGCCAGGGAAAAAATGTAGTCTGCTCAAGTGATAATACTTTGTTGGCCAAAGATGAATTGTGAGCTCAGTACCTGAGATGGACACAAACATACGTTTAGAAGTTGCTGAGGATGGCAACAAGAAACATAGTGGAAAGGAAAGTGTAGGTAAAATGCTAAGGATTTCATCAAAAGTGAAAATATGATCTTTTATTTTAGATTCCATATATATGGACTTGAGGACACGGGGAGGGGGGAGGGTAAGTTGGGACGAAGTGAGAGAGTGGCATGGACATATACACACTACCAAATGTCAAACAGCTAGCTAGTGGGAAGCAGCCGAAGTGCACAGGGAGATCAGCTGGGTGCTTTGTGACCACCTAGAGGGGTGGGATAGGGAGAGTGGGAGGGAGACGCAAAAGGGAGGGGATATGGGGATATATGTATATGCACATGTATAGCTGATTCGCTTTGTTATAAAGCAGAAACTAACACACCATTGTAAAGCAATTATACTCCAATAAAGATGTTAAAAAACAAACAAACAAAAAGAAAAACCAAGAAAAAAATAGTGAAAATATGAGACAGGTAATACAGACATAAGGAATGTAGTCATAAAATTACAAAGGAGCAATGCAATAGTGCCTGGACAGTGACCTGGAAGTGATTTACACTTAAAAGATGCATAAATGATTTGAAAATGTGTCCATAATATATTGCTGTTGCTTTAAAAATTAAGCTACAAAAGAAGGTAAACAGAGTTGAATTTTTAAATATTACTTAACAAAGTATAGAGAAAAAGAGAGAAGGAGAAAAGGAAATTGATTTTGAAAAGTTATAAAGAAAAGCTGGAAAATTACTCACAAAACAGTCAATCGTAGTTACCTCTGTGAGTGGAACTGGAGGGTCAGGGTTTCATAGATATACTTTATACTTCTGTAGCTTTTTAATTTGGAACACTAAATATAGCATGATGTAATGAAAAGAGTCTTGGGAATCAGAAATGCCTAAAAATGAAATTTTGCCTCAGCCATACTGTAATCTTATACAATTATTTGTTTTCTCTATACTTTAGTTTCCTTGGCTCCTTAAAATGACAATCATTGTATGTGCATTACAAGTCAATAGGAATATCAAATGAGATCATACATATGAAAGACTATACACATGACTGTAATTCAATGTGTGATCTATTATTATTTGTCATATCCTCAGTCCCTGTTGGAAGAAAGGAAGAAGAATACAGTAGAATAATCATTCTTTTTTCCCTGTGAATCAAATACAATTTAAGAAAAAAAGAAATCCACAAGGTAGCATGCAAGGTCATCTGGGCAAATCAGTTTTTATGACTAGTTAAATGTCATAAGTATTCTTACAATATTTCATATACTACTGAAGCCATATGTTGCAAGTAACCCACAGGACAAAGCAGAAGTCTTGAAGTAAAGAATGGTCAAGTGATTATACAACGGATAAAAGGAAAAGGGCTTCATCATACTCCTTCAAGGGGCAGGGACCAGCTTACTCTCACCCCTCAACCTCCACTTTCTCTTTCATAATGGATGATTGCTCACTAGCCATGCCTGGAAATACTTAATTGTTCTATACCACATCTGGCCACTCACTCAACTATCTCAAAGCCTAGTAGCAATTACTAACCGAGTTATAGTTCCCAACAGGCTACTGCAACAAAGAAAGCCAAGAACAGTTGGTTTATTAGATAAAATTAGCTTATGACAAAGTTTGAGATTTTCATACTGGTAAGAAACCCAAAACCCTGAGGTTGCAATACAGACCAGGCTTTCGTAAATTAGTTGCCAAGTTAGGTCCTAAAAGGAAAAAAATTCTATAATATTTAGCATATTTATTAGACTATATGGTGATTAAATTCAACTTTGAATAAATGAAACTCAACAAGTATTCATTCAACATCATATACTCAGAACTGTGACAAATGCAATGAAAGACATCAAAGAAATTTGTCATCCTTTAGCGAAAGAAGATTCCACTCTCATTAATTACAATTAACATCTATATAACACCTTACTCCAATAGAATTTTTAACAATTCAAATACCAGAATTGAAATATCATACTTTTTAGTTTATATATCAATGACCAAAGTATTTAGTGGCATTAAATAAACACACAACATAATGTTAAAGAGAAAAAGTGCCCTGGTACATCTCTAACGGAGTTTTTTCTGATCAAAACATTATAGAATTTATAACAGGAATAAAACTAAGAAGTTAATGAGGAAAAGAGAGCTAAGAATTACTTGGTAAAAGCACTACTAAAGGACTTCCCTGGTGGTGCAGTGGTTAAGAATCCACCTGCAAATGCAGGGGCCATGGGTTCGAGCCCTGGTCCGGGAAGATCCCACATGCCACAGAGCAGCTAAGCCCGTGTGCCACAACTACTGAGACTGCAATCTAGAGCCCATGAGCCACAACTACTGAGCCCGTGTGTTGCAACTACTGAAGCCCGCACGCCTAGAGCCCATGCTCTGCAACAAGAGAAGCCACTGCAATGAGAAGCCCACGCACCGCAACAAAGAGTAGCCCCCGCTCACCGCAACTAGAGAAAGCCCATGTGCAGCAACGAGGACCCAACGCAGCCAAAAATAAAAAATAAATTACTTAAAAAAAAAAAAGTACTACTAAAATATTTTTGGATTATTCTGTCAGTAGAGTATTTTTTGAGGAATAATAAAATACAACAAGAAGGAAACAATGTGGAAAGAATTAGTGACATATAAGAAAGTTAGATATATTAACCCACTCCTAATAAGTGGGAAAGTTAATAGAAAACTTAGGTTTCCTTAATAATTAGTGATTCATTCCTAAGAGTCTGATACCATTTGATCACAGGTAACATTCAATTTTTCATGCATTTTTTAATAAAGGGATTTTTTTTTCATGTGAGCTATGCCTTGTCTTAGCCTTCTTATGACCAAATGGTTCTTATTTAGAATATTATATGCAGATATGCAAACTGCTTTTTCAATAATAAATATGCCTTATAGATGAGTGAGGTTTAGGATTCCTTTTTCTGAAGATGAATCCAAGTTCTAATTTTACAAAGATATTTTTTCAGTTGTATAACACAGTAATTCAATATTTCTATAGATTATACTCCATTTAGAGTTATTACAAAACAATGGTTGTATTTCCCTGTGCATATACATATATATATATGCAACAAGGATGTATGTGTGTATATATATATATATATATATACACACACAGCACTAATATATACATATATTAGTTTGTATCTCTCAATCCCATACCCTTGTCTTGCCCCTTCCCTTTTCCTCTCCCCACTGGTAACCACTAGTTTCTTCTCTATATCTGTCGGTCTGTTTCTGTTTTGTTATTAACAATCATTTATTTTTTAGTTTCTACATATAAGTGATAACATACAGTATTTCTCTTTCCCTATCAGACTTATTTCAATGAGCATAATACTCTCTAGGTTCAGCCATGTTGTTGCAAATGACAGAATTCCATTCTTTTTTATGGCTGAATAATATCCCTGTGTGTGAATAAGTATACATATATCACATCTTCTTTATCCATTCATCTGTTGATAGACACTTAGGCTGCTTCCATATCTTGGCTATTGTAAATAATACTGCTATGAACACTGGGGTGCACGTATCTTTCTCAATTACTGTTTTCCTTTCCTTTGCATATATACCCAGGAGTGGAATTGCTGGATCTTATGGTAGTCCTACTTTTAGTTTTTTGAGGAACCTCCATACTTTTTTCCACAGTGGCTGCACCAGTTTACATTTCCACCAACAACGTACAAGGGTTCCCTTTTCTCCATATCCCCACCAACATTTATTATTTGTGTTCGTTTTGATGATAGCACTCTGACAGGTGTGAGGTGATAACTAGTTGTGGTTTCAATTCACATTTTTCTGATGATTAGCAATGTTGAGCAACTTTTATGAGCCTATTGGCCATCTGAATGTCTTCTTTGGAAAAATGTTTATTCAAGTCTTTTGCCCATTTTTGTAATCCAGTTGTCTATTTGATATTGAGCTGTACGAACTGTTTATATAGTTTGAAAATTAATCCCTTACTGATCATATCATTTGCAAATATTTTCTCTCATTCAGTAGGTTGTCTTTTCATTTTGTAAATAGTTTCCTTTGCTGTGCAAAAGGCTTTAACTTTAATTAGGTCCCATTTGTTTATTTTTGCTTTTATATCTTTTGCCGTAGGAGGCAGAACCAAACAAAATTGCTATAATTTATTTCAAAGAGTGTTTTGCCTATGTTTTCTTCTAGGAGTTTTAATAATATGTATGTGTATGGTTAAGAGTGGGACTAATGAAGAAAGATTAAAGGATGACTTACTGTAGAGGTAAGGTCTCCATCATAGTTTAATAACAACCTCATACTTGGTGCATGAACACTTTATATATTTAAATCTTCAAAATTTATTTTACAGTACCAAAAACTTTATTTTGAATGCACCTTTGATAGGATTATACATGGGCAGGGAGAAATGCAATGTCTTGCTTCCTAAGAAAGCTAGTGGTTAGTTAAATATACTTATATTACCTGAACTTTTATGCCAGCAATTATTTATTTAAAAAATTTATATTCTTGCTGTATTATACATTTAAAGAGTCATAAATATTGAACCTTAAAAATTGTTCATATCCTTTCAAGTTAATACAGGAATGTAATCTTCCTTCTTACTTGTGGTCTTTGTAGTTGTTTTTATTAATTTAGCTAAGAAAAATTTTTTTAAACACTAAGGTAAACACCACATAAAATGTTCATTTATATGCTTTTATAATTGTAAAAAGTAAAAACATTTATTTCTGATCTGATTTTTATGATTTCTTTCCTTTTGCTACCTTTGGGTTTTTTTTGTTCTTCTTTCTCTAATTGCTTTAGGTGCAAGGTTAGGTTGCTTATTCGAGATGTTTCCTGTTTCTTAAGGTAGGATTGTATTGCTATAAACTTCCCTCTTAGAACTACTTTTGCTGCATCCCATAGATTTTGGGTCGTCGTGTCTCCATTGTCATTTGTTTCTAGGTATTTTTTGATTTCCTGTGGGAGGGAGGGAGACGCAAGAGGGAAGAGATATGGGAACATATGTATATGTATATCTGATTCACTTTGTTATAAAGCAGAAACTAACACACCATTGTAAAGCAATTATACTCCAATAAAGATGTTAAAAAAAAAAAGACTGTCAAATAAAAGAATAAATTAATTAATTAAAAAAGAAAAAAGATATCAACTTAAAAATAATAGTGATAAAAACATTAATTTCGGGAAAAAATAAAAGAATAAAAGTCCACATGTCAAAAATAAATTAATTAATTAATTAAAATAGTCTAAGCGCCCCCAAATCTGTAATTTGTGGAAAAAAGGATATTAGATAACCATGGTTAATAACATTCATAAAGGGCATGGAAAATATGGGAAACTGTTCTCTTTACAATGCTAAGTTAAAAATTGTAAACAAAAAATACAAAATTATGTATAACTAGTAGTAAAATCGGTTATAACTAGTTATTAACACTGTGCATGAAAAAGATAAAAAGAAATAAAAATGTTTTATTTCTGTTGCATCGTTAATGATCTTTTAAATTATTTTTTTCTTTTCCAAATGTTAAATAATATCTATGTATTACTTTTGTATTTGGAAATAATGTATGTTTTTAAATATATCATCTGTGCCCTCCTTATTTTCACTTAGTATCATTTAGGTTGTTTTTAGACACCAGAATGAGAGGATGGGCATACTTCAAAGTGCAAATGTAACCCAAGGAGTTACATTTGAACCCATCACTAGGCCAAAATAAAAAATTATTATAATAACAAAATTAGTATTAACAGATGATATTTATTGACTGCCTACTATGAACTACACACCATAAATAAGTGTTTTATATATTTTAAAAGGCTCATATAATTTACACAATAGATAGTTGATGTAGGTCAACCATTATTCTCATTTTCTGTGACTCAGTTTCCTCATCTATAAAACTGAGATAATAATGGTACTACCTCATAAGATTGATGTATTAAATGAATCCATGTACGTATAAATACTCAGAAAGGTGCCTGGACACCTGGTGAATGCCCTGCAACTGTTCTCTATCATCATCATCACCATCAATATCGGCAATCATTGAACAATTGATGAAGCTGAGATTTACAGAGGTTAAGTAACTTTCTCAAATTTTGGTCCCTTTAACCACAGAGCCTAAGCCCTTAAACTCAATGATAAAAGCAGTAAATAAATAAACTTTCAATTATAATGAAAAGACAGCTGCTTGTAAAACTGAGTGTCTTTAAAATAAAAATTCTCTGAATATTAAGCTTACTTTCCAATTGGTGTCCTGGCACCAGGAGCTCTGAGACCTTAGACGAGTTACTTAAATTTCTAAAACCTGAGTTTCTCTTTTCAAAAACTGACGTTGAAAAAAGAACGCAAAATAACAACAGCCAAGATTTTTTGAACTGTTATTGTTACAGTTAATGTTACTGTTTTTATCGTGGTGAAAGTATCATTAATGAAGTCTTCGATTAGCGTCTAATTTTCATAGTACTGTGCTCAATATTTTGTAAAAGCATAGTTCAAGCATATAGATCTTGGCACACGGTGAGTGTTCATTTAATATTTAATTAATTAATGTATCAGGCAGCTTTAGATTTACAAAGTGCATTAACTGATTATTCAATTGACCATCATAACAAAACATGAGTAGAGAAAGGGCAGATATAGCCTTCTGACATCTTGCAAATGAGGATCCCTGTATTCAGAAAGGTTCAATGAACCGTCCAAGGTCATCCCAAAGTGGGAAGTCAAATATGGTCTCTGGATTAATTCCAAGATTAATGCTCTTTCCACTGATCTCAAAACCAATTCTTCGATGCGCTACTTGGATCAAAAGTCAAGTTTTCCATATTCAAATTCAGTCACTTCAGCATGAGTTTCTGCTCTTCTTCAGGAATGGGTAAGTCTTATTTCAGTTGCCTTTCATCAGAAATTTGTACAATTTCTGAAAGTATACTCATGGTCACTTTATTGTATATTAAAAACTTGAGAGCTTAGTTTTCTTCTTCATGTTTCTAAATGATATTCTTTCTTTCTACTGATGGAACAAATGTTACACTCTCCCCAGCCTCTTGAGACCTTCTAATCAGATGTAATAATTTGCCCAAAGGAATGTAATAGACTTTGAGGCTAGGAGAGAAATTTCCTGACAAGTAAACCCAAATCACTATTCCCTATAGTCATAAAGTAACACAGCCTCCTTCAAGGAAGGCGTTTTTCAAGTAAGTGAAACCAATTCAGTACAATCATTAATTCTACTGATTACTCAAAAGAACTTGAAACATTTTAGAAGAGTTTAAGACTCAGAAAAGACTCAGAGAAGAGGGAGAGGTTTGAGAATTTCAAGAAAGAAGCAGATACCAAGTAACATCAAAATCAGAGATAGGTTTGAGATTATGAATAATTTCAACCAAAGAATGTTAAGTTTGTACCAAGAAAAATGTAGTATGATTAAAAGGGAGAAAAAGTGTTTTAAGTTTTCCTAGGGTTCCACATAAATAATTAGGTAATTTTCAGAAGTCTAAAATTCAAAAAAAGAAATTATCTCAATTTTGTTAAACAAGCCAGAGAATGTCTTAATTACTAGTGACAATGTATTTTATAATTTATTGTTTGAGGTTGCCTGCTATATCCATTAGTGAGGGAGATTAAAATCTTTCCTTTTCATAAAAAAAATATTTTATTGGCACCTAAATCAGGCTTCCTATCTTGAATGGAACAGAAACTTCATACTAGTCCAGGGGGCATTAAACAGTATAAACAAAAGCATAACTAGGTCACCTGTGATGCTTCACATGGCTCCCATCAATTCCAGAATATTAAGCATAAAGTATAAAACCATATTGTGTTAAACAAAAGGATGACACACTGCTTCTTTCTTTTTCTTATCGTTTTTTTCTTCCAACAGAGATATCCATCCCTATTCACCTTAGTCATGTAAACATCCTGCTTCTAGGAGCACATATCTCACTTGTATTATTTGGTAAGGACTGGTAAGTGGAGATTGTTTTCAGAAAAAAATCTTTAAACTCTCTATAACTTTCCAAATTACACTTAATAAAGACTTCTTTCTTTCAATCTAGTTGCTTAATACAGTCATCCCTTGCCATACAGGTGTCACTTTACGGGTTCCTGCTTACACATAACCCTATTCTTTCTATAAAGGTACATTTTATATTAGTACGAGACCAGGGCTTGGTATGCATCTGAGAAAAGCCATGTGCTGACAAGTGCTTCCATCTTACTTTTTTCATAGTGTGTACAACAGAGTCTAGCACATAACATATTCCCAATAAATATGTTTAAACTAATGAGTAAATTAATTTACTTGTTGTAGCATCACATGGACCTCAAGTCCTATTAGGTATGCTTTTATATACTACATAGTTGTACTGAAACATATTGCACTTTGTCAAAAATCTATATTTTGTGTAAAATTTTCTCTCAAATCATCAAAAATGCTGCTACCAGTTTTCAATTATTTTTACAATTTCATGCAATTCAGCAAATGAAAGTACTTCCAAACCGCCAAATAATTTGGAATTTTCTCATTTTATTAGTTATCAATAACAGCTTACTGTTATCAATTATATATAAATATAAATTTATGTAATTAATATTGCCAGCTTGATTCTTCAGCATATATTTTTTAATAAAACCTAAAGTTTCAACATTAAATGTAAGGAAAATTAATTATTGTTTATATTCTCACTCTGAACAAAAAGTGAGAATTAATTATGCTCATGTAATAAGGGATGAGTGTACTAACTTGGGAACTGAAAACAATCAAATTAAATTTGATTACAAATAATATAGCCAGATAGCTTGTTTAATTTTTTTCAGTGTCTTGATATAGTTTTTCCTCTCTTTTCTCAATTTACTTCAATAAAACATATTATCAGCTTCATTTTCAATTTAAAATTTTTCAAATTCCATGAAATTGAAATTAACCTAACACAATACTTCAATATGTCTTACTTATATATTTCTCCAGCTTCTCTAAGGGATAAAAAGCCACCATATGACAATGCAATAATACAGTTTTCCTTAATAATAAATGGCCCTCTACTCTCATAAAGGAGAATCAAGGCTTGAAATCCTAACCCACATCTGGTGAAAAGCAGATATAGAACTTTGGAAAAGAAGTTATATAACCAAAGAAATATGAAGAAGGTTTATGAAGAAATTGTCAAAGACACAAATACTTGTTTTTAGAGTCCTTGAGAAAAGCAACAAAGACATACCCTTTTTACTCTATTTATATTCTATCTACTTTTCATTGTAGCTATGGGTAGCGCTGACTTTCAGATAATATTAATAATATACTAATGATAGCATAAACATCTATATCTTGATACCACTTCATAGATTATAAAAAACAGATAATTTCTGATAAGACATTAAATAGTTGATGAATAAGTTATTATTACTGTCATTGTTATATCTGAGCTATAATGATGTGTAAGAGAGCATCAGTTTTGTTTTCAAACTAGTATAGCTATTAAATATAATCTGTTTTATTTCCAAGGTCCATATTATAACCTTTTGTCTTTAAACCCAAGCCTACGGAATGCCTCAATGTGCTACAACTTTGCTTGCATTAACAAAGTTGCAGTTACTGACTAGTGAAGGGGCTGGAGCATGTCCAATTTGAAATTTACAAAGAAGTTATATAACCATTGGGCAAAATTATTTTTTTACTACAAAAGATATTCATGCTTTTTATAAAAGTGACAATTCAGAAGTGCTTAAAGTACAGCACTAATTTTCCATCTTCAACCTCCTGTTTCCACACTCCCGTCCCCTCCCGACACACACTGAAGATTATGGTGTTAACAGTCTAGCAGCTCTGGGACTTTCCAGACCTTGTTCATTTTACTACACCATGATGCATCTCAGCAGCTGGAGGAGAGGTGGTGGGATCTAGTTATAATTGTTCCAAAGCACTAAGCATCCTATGTTGTAATATATGATTACAGACTCAATTTTCAAAAGGAAAATTGGGAAGAATCTAAAACTCACTACGTTTACTGGTCACTTTCCTGGCTAATTTTGCATTTCATTCAATAATCAATTTTAAATAAGCAAAGCCAAACTGAAACATTACTGATGGGTTTTTCTTCATGTCCAAGATAAGGCAAGGCAAGTCCTTGGCAGGCTAATTTAGAAGGTACTTATTGAACACTTTGTGCCAAACTTAACAATAACTGCTTTGTATTTACTTTTTACAACCGTCTTATGGGGCAGGTATTATTATCTCAGTTTAATAATGATGAAATTATATTAACTTACTTGTGCAAAGTCTCTCTAACTAGCAAGGATATTAATGAGGATTTTCATTCAAACCTGCCTGCGTTCATACTACTACTTAAAGTGATTCCAAAGGGTTAAGAAACTAAATTCCTGAGATGTCCATGTCTTTGCAACAAACTGAATTTAAGGTCATGACTCCACTGTAGCTTGCCTATTTCATGAAACAACTTTTACTTCTAAAAGCGCTGTCTCACGTCTTACCTCACTTTATTTTACTAATGGTATTTGGCCTGATCTTCGCGTTCTAAAGAGACCTTAAATTTAGACTTGACTATATTATCAAATGAAAAGACATATAATCATTGGAAACTCAGAAAACTGAAATAAGACTGTTACTTTATATGTTTAAACTTGTGCTTTATTACACACCACATCACATGGTGCATCATGACTTATTCTATATAACCAAGGAATCACCTTATAAATAGTGTAACTACATCACATTGTATTTTAATGTGTTTATGTGTATGCATGTGTTGGAGGGGGTTAGATGTGCTAATGTGTTATATATAAACTTTTAATACCAAAATTATATAATACCTTTTGGCATTTATTTCTTAATATACTGGATTGGGATACTCAAAAAATAAAATGTTCCTATGCTTGTCTTGATCTCTGATAAAAACTAGGACTGAGAACTTGCCTTCAACCTCCTGTACTAGTGTCCTCGACACTGTCCTATATTGACGCTTAGGCCATTTATCATTAACCATATATGAATTATTTTTATTTTGCTCAAAGTCTCTACCATTTCCCACCATGGATACTTTGGAGTTCTTGCTTGTTCTTAATAACAAGGCTTAAGATCCACCCATCTAGGAGAGACAAACCAAATGACATTGTCACAGAAGCATAAACCTTTGTATGTGACTTGCATTTCTCTAGCAAATAAAAAAATTAACAATGTTAAAGAGAAAAGTAGAGTAAGTTGCTTGTAAGCTTACTTTTTAGCTGTAAGACATAGTAAGAAAAACACTGTAAATGGTAACCGTAGTACACATATGGCTATATGCAACTAAAATAAAAATTTACAGAGCAATATCTACTCTTACTATCATGTAATATACTGATATTTATATTCTACTCTATCCTATTTTATTCTACTGTATACTAACTGCTGGTCTCAGGCCACTAAATTGGTTTCACAATTAATTCATGGGTTGTGATGTACTTTTTGAAGCAACACTGACTAGATATTCCCTCATTTTAAAAGATCCTTTGTGTATGTGTGAAAAACGATGCATAAAATGCATCACTGGGGCATGATCTCTGGTTTTAAAGTCCTCTAAGATAAACATATCTGACTATCATATCTCTTGCCAAAAAGTATCCTCAATTCAACATTTGGTTAAATTGAGAAGTCTTTCTGGAGTATTTGCAAATGTGCCAAGATGAGATTTTATAACTCCTAGTTCTGACGAATTCCAAAGAAGTTTTTTATACATAAGGCTACAGCATTTAACAATATGTCTTCCTGCTCTTAAAAACTTGGTACCATACGGCTTCCTCCCATAATTGGCATCTGGAGGACGGATTGTGGCGTCTGCAATGGAGATGAGAATAGAAACAACCTACAGTCTGTACTCATCATCAGGCTCACAAAAAGGTCTTCTATGAGGTTAACTTGTTGTCACATGCCTCCTCCTTATTTTCTTTTTACTGTAATTAAATCTTTCCATGGGAACAAGGAATGGTGTTGCTTTCAAAGCCAGATAAAAAGACACATGAAATATGCTCAAAAGATATTCTCAGAAGGGAAACGAATAGTGTCTTCTTATTTCCTATGGAGGGAAGAGAATCAATGGATGTGCATTCTACTTCTCCTTGAAGCCACAACTACCCCAGTACACAGGAAGGGAGTTTGGACTTTTAATTAAAAAGAGTTGGCCTTGGGTTCAATTTTTGCTCTGTCACTAAGTAGCTACAGTATTATGCGAAAAAAATCACTTTCTCTTTCCATACCTGTTCTCTAACTTAAAAAATGGTAACTTTATCAGACTGTGTTATGGGATAAATGAATCAAGTAGAAAATTAATGACATATAGTATAAACGACCATGTTTTAACACACAGAATAATAGAATCTCAATTAAACGTGGTTATGTATACCAGGCTTATGCACAGGAGTTACCAAGAATTTAACTCACTACCTCCTAAGAGAGGCAATTCTTTCACTGAATGTGGAAACAAAATTTTGGACAGGAATCTTGAGTTGTGAGACCCAACTTTGTTAACCATCATGTACAAGTAAGGCCAAATTACTTGTCCATACTGTTTCCTCAAATGTAAGATAAAGGTGTTATTAAATGCTTACCTAAGACACTTCACACTATTAACCCAGTGTTAACATTCTACAGAGCTAACAGTAGTTTTTGTGTCTGAATTATCATCACGACCATCTGAAAAGTCATCTCAACTCTCAACACTATTCAACCCCCGAAGAAACAAAATGAAATCCCCTTAAAAAGTACTCAGTAGGGCTCATACTGACGTTTCTCATCTCTCCAAACTAAATTGTTATCTTGATATAATCACAGTTAGTAGAAAAGGTGTGATGGAAAAAGTGTGTTCCCACTTTTTAGAAGGTAAACTAAACACATAGACTATGAATCACATTCAAGGTCTTTCAACCAAAGCTTGATTGTTATCAACTTTTTAAATAATTGATGGAAAAACCGTATCATAACCTGACAGTTAGACAATATTTTAATGATGTCACATTACCAGTACCACTTACTGGTACGTTTTTCCCCCAGAGCATCACTGAGATGTTTTTTTGGCTAGAAAAAATTAGCATTCCTTTATCATTAGGTGGAAGTAACAAATTCAAGAACCAGTGCAAACAAAAGAGGGAGTTGGGTGTGAATAGCATTTTACAATTAATCAAGGGAGGCATTTTGGCACATCATTTTTATAAAGAAGCAAAACTGTGAAAACTTACAAGTGCCTGCTACTGATCCACATGCTATATATTCATTAAGTGTGAGCTGGATACTACTTTAACACAAATACACTCATTCACCAAACAGTCGTTGAGCCCCTATTATGTGCTAGGCACTCTGACAGGCCCTGGGCAGGTACAGTGGAGTTTCAACTAAAGCCAGCAAAAACTGTGAAGTGTGAAAATCCTGTACATCATCCATAAAGCACAGTATGTATGGTCTGTGCCAATTTGTAATTCCTTTCCTCAATGAAACTGAGCTGTATCAAGAGGAAGCATGTAATAATGGAATATATGCAGGTGTCTGACTACTTAGAGCATCCAAACTTTCAGGAAGTTATCAAACCTCTAGCTTTGAACCTGAAGTATGGGTAAAGCATTTTAAATGTTCTTTCTTGCCCACAGCAATTATTCCATTGAAATCTCAATAATATTAATGCATGTTAATACATTTATTTTGTTTTTATTTTGAAGTTTAAACATTGTCGTAGTATCCTATTTGGGAGGGGCAGTTCAAGTATAGTCATTGGGATGAAAACGCTTATCCTGGACTCTACCTTGAAGGTATTTATTATTGCACATGAATTTATGGTTAGGTAGGTAATGTTTATAGTTTCAGTTAGGATATATTGTATGATTGAAATTGACTGTGGGTCAGGAAGGCAACTGTGTGGCTCTTCACTGGGTGCTCTCACATAGTTGAGGTCAAGTGGTCTAAGACGGCCTCATCTGGAAAACCTGGCAGCACTCATCCTTCACAAGGTGATGACAGGGTTCTAAGACAGACAGACTAGGAAAAAAGTCTTCATTTCCACCAAGTTCTATTGACCAAAGCAGTCACGTGGCTAGTGCCGCATGAGAGTGGAAGGGAACTATTAAGTTACAAAGCAAAGGGGTCATCAATGGAAATCATCAGAGCCAAAGCAATGGATCTGCCACACCCCTAAACAGGCAAGCACCATAGACTCTGTACTATCATGGGCACATGTACCAAGGTTTCCCAATGTATGGAGGCAAAGGACCCCTTACATTTTCTTAGAGCAGAGACAGTGGCAACTGGACTGTCTCCTTTACAAAGAATACAATTTTTTCTTCTCAGTTACTGCACGCTCCTTTCACAAGCTGCAGAGCTACAGTGGTTTGTATTTTTTTCTTTTTTTGTTTTCATACATTTAATCTCCTTGCCTTGAAGGCCTGGACAATATGTGTGCATAATATAACAAGCCACCATAAATATATAGTCCTGTAGCCTACGGAAAAAACATAAGCCAAGGAAATGCAAGTGGAGGAGATTAACCTTGAAGCTGAAACCCAAGGCTTCTTGTGCTTGTGCTCTCCTCTGAAATTCTGCGATGCCACACACATTCTCAAAGGAACATCTTGTGTTAGCTGCCAAGAGGACTGAGAGACAAAGTACTGCACGTTTAGGTATAATGTAAATGGGCAACGTGGGGGAACAAAAAGCTTTTTTGAAAATAAGACAATGTCTTTTTATAGACCTCAATGCCTGTGTGAAAGCATCTGGAAATTTCCATACTCTTCAAGAAAGAAGAATATCAACTGAGTGAAAAAAGGTAATTATACAGACATGGGCGTAAGTTTGAGATACTGAGGTAGGGTGATCTAGGGCTAAAGAGAACTGTCCCAATCCAGCCATAGAAAGAGGCTCAAGTGAGAACTGGTATTGTCATTTCACGGGAAGTCCCGCAGGGGCTTCCTGAAGGGCCAGACAACAGAAACCCAGGCATCACCTTGGGGACTTGCACAGTACCCAGCAGAGCTGTACCTTGTTACTCAAGCACTTTTCTGATCCTGGAGGTAAATTTTACCTTGTAAAACTTCCTACTCCACTGCTCCTATGGCGATAAATTTTAAGACATAATACCACGTAACCTAGCCACTTACTTGCTGAGGATCCAAGCAATATAAATACCCCTTGATTAAACCACATAAAACAATAAACCAAAAAGCATTTCTTCCAGTCTTCAATGTTTGTATTCAAAGTTTGTTCTCTCCTAAATTCTGGTGGTATCTTCCAAATATTTTGCCCAAACTTGTCAACAAAATTTCTATTGGCCTATTTTTGAAAAAATAATTAAATTTGCCTGAATTTGGCAATAAGTTTTTATTTTTACTTAAGTTTTTATTGACTTTTCTTGTCCACAAATAGAATATTTTCTCTTAATTATTATGTTGCAATAGGGAGTCTATGCTTGTAATACACAACTTCAAATGTTTGCATGTAGAAATTATATAAAAGAAAGTCTCTTCCATTCCACCCTATTCCTTAACTCCTTAGAACTCCTACCCAGAAGGAGCAACTGTTACCAGTTTTGCTCTTCTCTGAGAACAATTCTATGAATATTCAATCAAATGATTTTTACAAACTCCATTTTATACAAATAACATACCATTTACATAGAACTGTGCTTTGCTTTTTTCACTTAAAATGATCTTGGAGATCATTATGACCTCATTACCTATAGAGTGTCTCATTCATTTTAATAGCTACCTAATAATATACTTTACGGATGCATTATAATTTATTTTATTGTATCACTCAGTATAGGGATATAATTAGGTTGGAAAAAAACAGATTAAATTAGTAAGAGTCAAAGGTCATGATGATGAGTTTCTCTTTGAACACAATCTTGGATTAGCATCTCCTACAGACTGACCAAGGCCTACTCTTCTGAAGCTAGATGGAAGTTCCTAATGAAATTTGTGATTGATCTGAGGTAAACCGAACATAGCTTCATCCTTGGTCTCCTGCAAACATGTTTTTTTACTTTCTCACCTTCTCATATTTCCTCCTGCCCTTTACTGGAAACCCATGCCTTCTTAATTTTCACCAGTTGTCAGTATTCCTCCTATTAAAATTCCACTGTCAAATTCATTTCCTTCTCTAAGACTTCCACCATGGCCTCCATCACCATAGAGCAGGATGTGATTTTTTTCTCCTTCAATTTACTTGAGAAACATTTGTAACTCCGTGTCATCTTGAATTATGGTTATGGAAGTATTAGTGCGTGCTCCATCTCCTTTGCCAGACTGCTTGCCCATTGAGGGTGGTAATGTACAAAACATAGGGCTGTCCTTCACAGGACTATTAGAGCCTTTTGTATATTTTGACTTAATAAATATGTGCTCATAAATATATATCCTCTGGGTGTGATTCTATTGGATTCTGCTGAATTAGAATAGGGCACTGAATTAGCAGTTAGTAGCTGTGAGCCCTCCTCCTGCCTCTGAAGTTGCTATCAGGTAGTTATTGGATGAAGTATATAAACTCTTAAAACATTTGTATTTTAAAAATGGAATAAAATATCTGGACTATCTAGATCACGGCTTGTTGTGAGAATCAAATGAAATAGTGGTTTTATAAGAAAAATCTCAGCATTAGGAAAAAAAATCAAAGGTCTCCTAGTCCAATGACCTATCCATTGATCAAAATCTCTATATATCAGCATCTTTGTACGTAAACCATAAACTTACGTATGAAAATTTCCAGAGGCTTAGAAGTATCAATCCAGTATAGAAGGCCATTTTATGTCTGTGCAGCTCTGAATATTGTTAAGAGTGGCCATACAGTGAAATCCATGTTATGTCACTTGATAATGAAAAGTTTGCTATATCTAATTGGTGACAGGCTCCCAATCTCTGAAGTAGTCTTACTCTGGTCATTTCATTAATTTCCCAATAACTCAATCCCACTTTTACAAGATTAGATTGTTTGGAACACAGTGACAGTATTATTGCAGAATTTAAAAATCTCAACTGAGATTTGAACCTCACGAACATTCGAATCTCAGCTCTTTCACTTAATTCTTGACATTAGGCAGGTGGCTTACATTTTCTATGCTTCAGTTCCCTCATTTGTAAAGTGGGGATCAAAACGTAATCTATCTCATAGGTTTGTTTGAGTACTATCAATAAATATCTTTATAGAATATATATATGAAAAAAACCTTTTCATAGTGCCTCAGTAGTTGATAGCTATAACTAACTTTCAATGTTATTCTCAGGTCTATTGATCCAACTGAAATGACTTTGTATAATGTAACAATGTGTCCATATTGGCTATACTGGATGAAATATACTTACACAAGAGATTAAATGATATGAATATATTATTATTTGATTTTATTTTAAGAAATAAAAAAATTTAAAAAACAGAAAAAAATTAATTAATTAAAAAAATAAAGTAAAAATCTCAACTAATCCTAACAATGATCTAATGAGCTATACAAAGTCTTGTGTACCTTCTTTGGTATATTGTAGTGTTTAGCATAGGCAGTATGCCGTCCTAGAAAGAGTGCTACATAATGAGTAAGCCTCACAATTTGTGTATCTTAACCTCTGTAGGTCAAATCAAACCTATTCCAAACAGTGTTGGTTGAGAACTAACAAATAATGTATACAAACGCATTTGAAAAGCACCATCAACAATAATCAGGGCTGATACTATTATTACCTGGTATAGAACCTCAGTCATATTTTCCTTCCTCACTATGATTTCCACATAAAGAAGCAATAAATTTCAAAGCAAACTAATGCTGCATTATTAAAACTTATACTCCCTGAGAATGTCCTATACAAGGATAGAACTAATTCATACACATCTCCATTTCAGATTTAACAATACACTCTACTGAAAAATAGTTGTAAGACTAAACCGTTTGGTAATTTTCTATTACAACATACCTGGGCCAGAACTGGCTGCCTGCAGGCCTTATGTGTATGTATGTGTACCTCCCTTTAACTATCAGAAACTCTCAGGTACTCAGAGCAAACTTACAGTGTTAAAATGTAAGGAGTTCAAAGAAGATCTAGAAATCTTAAAAATCCCTATCATCATTATAGAAGATGTACAAATAATGTAACACATAAACCAAAAAAAAGTATCCATTTTGCCAACTGATGGTCGCATAATCACTCATGTTAGCTTATATCTATTTTGCTCTAGACATCTGCCATCCCGTCCCTTCTTATATAAGTGGTATAACTGAGCCACTCAAAAGATCTCAAATAATTAGGACAATTTTAGCCATCCAAAACTTGAAAGTTTAACTGGGAAGCTATCAGGTACACAAGACGTACTCGGTGTAAAGAAAACTTACCTTCTGTGTGCACCGCTGACACATAGGTCCAGTTGTACCTCTTCACTATGTCCACCATGGCCCGTGCCTGCTGGGCATCTGAAGGCACGACCCTCATGAAGTACTTGAACAGAGTTTTGTCGCTCAGATCCATGCTTGTTGCCGAGTAAGCAATTTGAGGTATGTTGAAAAGCTGGAGCAAGTTCTGGACCTGAATGGCCACAGAACTGGAGCCAGGCCCGATGACCCCGACTATGGGCTTCTTAGAGCGGAAGGAAGAGGAAGAGCCATCCACACAGCGCACCAAGCCTTCTTCTTCTGAAGAAATGAGGGAGTCCCTTATAAACTCAATGCTCTGCTCTAGGGCCACGGCCGAATGCCAGCAGGAGTCCCTGATCTCACAGCCCAGGGTGATGTTGGGCAAGAGCGTGGGGTCTGAGTTGATCCTTTCCAGGGTGTGCAGCATGGCCTCCACCCTCTGAATGCCATACTGTTCACGAACTGCCCCACACTTCCGCTCATGAACTTTGTCCACAGTGGGCTGGTGGTGGACAGAAAAGAGAGCCCCGATAATGATGTCACCAGGCATGTGAGCCACCACCCTCCTCTCGCTGGACTGTGCGCTCCCACGGACATCTTCTTTCAAAAGCAGGACTGACAGGATCAACAGAAGGACCATTTTAGGAAAGGAGTTCAAGCTAATAAAGACAGCATGGTGGGGAAAACTTAGGCGAGTTCCGAGAGAGAGAATCCGGTGATGTCCTATGGTGAGCCACAAACCAAAAAATCAGCCAGTGATTTAGATGTGCTCTCTAAAGGACCACCATGTCCCCAGGGACCATTTAGTTAGATGCATCCATATGTGATCACGATCTTCAAAACCTGGGGAAAAAAAATAGAATGGGGATTTAGCAACGTAAGTGCAACCGGATTGGGAAGCTCGAACGGTCTATGCTAATAGAGAAAGAGAGGTCTTTCTGATGTAGGTAACTTGAGAAAAAGAATCCAAAAATCTTTCTGACTCCTCTTTGCCTGTCTCCTTTGTGATTCTGTGATTTGATAAAAGCAGCTGATACAGCTTCTTGATCCTACCTGGCTTAGGTTAATATTTTTTTCATTTGCTCATCTGGAGTACACAAAACCAAATCTCATGTGTGGGAGACCCAACTATACTCTGACACGAAGGTGAGGGAAAGCACCTAAAAGAAGTAGGCCATGAACAGAAACCTTCAAAAAAACCCAAAATATTAGACGTTGGTGATCCCAATAATAACGACGGTATTTTTGTGTGCTTGCTTTAGAAATGCTCTTTGTGTCCTTCCAAATTTTCAGCATTAAGCACGTACTGATTATGCAATTAAAAACTAAAGTTACTTTAAAAAAAGCCTACAAACCCCATCTTCAAATGCAATGTAAAGCAAGTTGAATAACATTCCCAACAAGTATTGAGCTTAGTTTCCATACAATATAGACCAAAGACAAATGAGGTCAGATCAGTATTTTCACGTTAAATGAACTATAGGATAGAAAAGGGTTGGAAGATTACAAAGTAAAATGCCCCCAAATACAAAGGCAGAGTGCAATGGTACCAATTTTTGCAGAAAAGAATATTCAGGTTCAAATTCCAGTTCTGCTACAAAGAGCTATTACTAAATTGTTTAACCTCTCAGCACCAGAATTTTGTCATCTGAAAAATGGGGATCATATGTGCTAGGCTGCCCTTATGGGAATCAATATAAGATACCAACTGTGCAAATGTTTTGTATATTGAAAACGGCTATATATATTCAAGACATGATTTTCTTCTGTTATTAAATTTCCAAGGGCCTTCCGTGGCTAGGTGGTGAGGACAGAAAATTCTCTGGCAACACTCTCAGTTCTCCAGAGTCTTCAAAGTAATTACAGAGTCTTGTAATAAAATTGACAGTAATCAGTCCTTTACCCCGATCCAGGAAAAATTTCCACATCATGAAGATTCAAAGGGCTGGAGGGATGCATATTTGGAACTATACTTCCAAGTAGAAACTTAGTATAGCTATGAATATAGTCATCTATTTCAGTTTAAACTCCTGGGGAAGAAGAAAATTTTGTCCCAGGTTGCCTACAGCAAATTCTAGCATGATTTGTAAAAGAGAACTGACAAATTAGTGATCTGGGTTATCTAAAGGATTGTTTAAGAGACTTATTTTGTAAGTTATTAGCTCTGCCAGCCAAAGATCTCAAGTTGTCTTAAAGTGACTCCCTAAGCATCACCTTTCAAAGACAGGTGATGTTGCTTCAGGAGTTTATGCAATTATGATGTTTCTTCAAGAATACCAATGGTTTTCAAGACTCATCAGATCTGCAAAAATTCTAGTCCAGACACATAATGAATATAACCTGAATCACATTTCTAATCACTCTCACCCTCATTTTCACCATTTCCTTCCACTGTTTCCAATGGCAACAGAGAAATGCTCCCTCTGTACAGTGCCAAACACTAAAACACACACATGCATGCACACACACACACACACACACACCTCATCAAATAGCTACATGCTCCAGAGTAACTAGATTTTTAGCAATATTTAGGGGAAAAATCAGCTTTGGTATGGAAGTTGGCATTGTAGACAAGGGGGAAGGAAACAAAGACATATTAATTTTCTCGTTGGGAAATTATCTGAATATTCTCAAGCTTTCCCTTCACTTTACTTAGACCAAAGACTTGGGGACCAATGCTTATTATCATGGTCATGTGAATTCTACTTCAGACAAAAAAAAATCTGAAGTAAAAGGAATCACAATTTCTCATTAAATCCAGAATGTTAGTAAGCAAATCCAGTAACAAAACAGGACTCATTTTTATTATGTTAGAGCATCAAAGCGACATGAGAGACTAGAAGTGGCCCATCAAACTGATGAACCTAAAATATCGATCTCATGCATTTTATGTTAGAGTTATTTCCAGCAAGCCCCATGTATTGAGAATATATATTGATACACACACACACACACACACACACACATATATATATATATATGTAACTTCCTATGATAGGCTAAATTAATTACTTAACTCATTCAACAAATATCTATTAACTACAGAATGGCAAAGACTAATATAACAAAGAAGTACAGTGATGTACATTGATAATTACTATCATTATCTTTCATTGAGCACCCATCATACACCAGGCGTTTATTCACTAACTCATTAATCATATATTTATGGCCTGCCTATGCTATGACTCTCTCCTGGGAATCATATATTCAAGAGAAAACAGGGTGTACATGCTCCCTATACTCATGGGGCTTACAAATCAGTACTCTAAAACAGCAGTCCCCAGCCTTTTTGGTACCAGAAACCGGTTTCCTGGAAGACAATTTTTCCACGGAAGTGGGGGGGGGGATGGGTGGGGATGATGATTCAGGCGGTAACGCAAACAACGGAGAGCAATGGGGAGCGGCAATGAAGTTGCACTTGCACGCCGCTTACCTCTTGCCGTGAGGCCTGGTTCCTAACAGGACGGTCTGGTACCAGTCCAAGGCCCAGGGGTTGGGGATCCCCGCTCTAAAAGGTGACTTGAACTGGAACCTGACGAATGCAAAGAACAATAAAATGAAGAATGAAGTCAGTCATGTGAAAAGTGTGGCTAGAGCATAAATAATGAGGGCAATTATGGTACAAAATGAGGTTGGAAAGATACGGAACGGCCAGACCATGTAGGATCTTGTAGGCTCTCAAGGAATTTGGAGCTTAAGTGCAACAGAAAGCCACTGAGGAAGTGTAAACAAATGACTGGCACAACCCAATCTTAGAAAAGATTCTCCTAGCTCCTCATTGTTCCGGATAACGGACTTGAAAAATCTGAGACTCTTATAATACTCTAGGTAAGAGATGATAGTGGCTTGGCTATGATTGGTGACAGTGGATATGGAGAGAAGTGGACACAGTCAGATATCTTTTGCAAGTAGAATCAACTGGACTTGCTGACGGACTGGATGTGGGTAAGGTAGAGAGGAATCAGTGTCTACTCCTAGGTTTTGAGTCTAAGAAACTAGTATATTCTGGTATCATTAAAAGGGATGGGACTGACTGGAACAGAAACAGATGGGCTCAAGGGAAAACAATGATTTTCTTTTGAACATGTTAAATTTGAGATGCTTTGGAAGCATCCAGGTATAGCTGTCAAAGAGGAAGGAAGACATGTAAGCGTGGACCGAGAGGAGTTTTTTGGCTTAAAGATGTAAACTGGGGGTCACCAATATATAAACCCTTTGAAATGAATAAAATTACCTAGAGAGCAAGTATAAATAAAGAAAAGGTAGGGCTGAAAAGTAAGCCCCACAGAGAGGTAAGGCTGTGGGGAAAGCCAGCTAAGGAAACAGAGGTAGCTCAGAAAGTAAGGAGAGAAAGCAAGAACATGTGATACCAGAGATGCCAAAAGAGAATGTCCTGGGCACTTTATAGTTGCAGACATATGCAAGGCTTTCATGCTTCTCGTTCCCCCAGAAGATATTATATTCTATGTGCATTGTGTATCTGCGTCTGTATGTGGGTATGTCTGTATGTGTGGTATGTGTGTGTCAATAATCCTTATAACAACCCTGAGATGTAGGTATTATTTTATTCTATTTTCCTAATGATGTAATGGGTTTTAATAACTTAAAAACAAGCCAATCATGGAATGATGGAGCTAGAATTCATGCCTACGCCTAGTGACTCCATAACATACTCTTATTATCATCTTTTGTCACCTTACCACCCCTTCTGCCAAGAGAGGTATTTCCGAAGTCCATGAAAACTGAGAGGGGCCACCCAAACACAGTTTGAACTTCCAAGGGAGCTAGAATCTAACAGGAGTTTGCTTAAAAAATAGAGAGTGATGAACATTTCGGAAAAAGAGATGATTCATACCTAGAAGGTACAAATGTGTATGACTATCTGGCACAAATATATTTTTATTGCCCTGGCATCCCCTACTAGATTATGACCTGCCAGATTATAAATCAATGATTGTTTCATAATCTGCCTTGAATACACACAGTGACTATATTTTATTGATACTAGCTATGAAGCTCAGATACCTGGAAAGTATATTCTGAAATTATGACTTAGAAATTTGACAGAATTGTGCTACAACTCAGATTATTATAAGGTTAAACAACAAGTCATCCCACATGCTCCCAAAATACAAGAAATCAATACAGCATAAATTCTAAATAGACCGACAGAGTATACCCTAGCTCTATCAGCATCGCTCATTTGTTCAGTAAGTCTTTATTAAGTAACTGTGCTGTACCAACCACTCTTCTAGTCCCTGAGGATTCAATTATGGGCAAGGCAGACACAAATTCACGCCCTCATGGAGCCTGTAATCCAAGGTGGTTTGTCAGACTATAAATAAGGAAATAAAATATTGTATGCTATACAGTAATAAGTGTTAAAGAGAAACAATAAGCCAGGGAAGGAAGATAGAAAGTATCAGAGATATGGAAAAAATTTTAATAATGTAGCCAAAGAAGTTTAAACTGTAAAAGTAAAATTGGGTAAATAACTAAAAGAAGTAAGAGAATGAGTCATGCAAATAACAAGGGAATGAACACTCCAGGTTAAAAAAAAAAGTAAATGCTAAGTCCCTGAGGCAGGTTTATGCTTAGTGTGTTGAGAAACAGCAAGGAGGCCAGTGTGACTGCAGTGAAGTAAAAGTGGGGAGAAAGGAAGAAGGGAGGTTTGAGAGTTAGTATGATGATCAAAGCCTTTTTGGACTTTGAAAGACTTTGGCTTTAACATTGTGTGAGAGTGATGTTCTGGAAGAGTTTTCAATAGGGGAGGGACACACAATGACCAACTTTTCAACAAGAATAAGGGCACAAAGGCAGAACCAAGAAAGCAATTAGGAAACTACTGCAATAATTCAGGTGAGAGAGATGACAGAGGCCTGGATCAGGAAGATGGTAGTATAGGTAGTGAGAACTAGTAGGATTCTGAATATATCTTGAAGATAGAGTGAAAGGGTTTGCTGTCAGATCTGACTTGGACTGTGAAGGAAAGAGAAGGATCAATGAGGACACTAAAGTTTTCGGTCTGAGCAAATAAAAGATGGTGCCATGTTGACTGAGACGGAGAAAACTGTGGAGGAACAGATCTGGGTAGAGATAACCGAAATTCAGTTTTGATACACCAATTTTTAATTCTTGTTAGAAATTCAAGAAGAGATATTTAATAAGCATCTGATATAAGAGGCTGAAATTCTGGAGAGAGGTCTGCATAGGAGATATAAACAGAGGAGGCATCAGTATGTAGATGCTCTTTTTTGTAAAACATAAAACTGGATGAAATCACCTAGGAATTGGAAAGAGAAAAACTAGTTCTGAGACTGAGGTCTGGGGAATTTCAATGTTTAAACTCTCAAAGACCCAGAGACAAGGAAAAACCAGCAAAAGAGACTGAAAAAAGTTTTGAACAGAAACCTTATCTTGTAAAGTGTATGTGTGGTGGGGAGGGGGATGAAATGTGAAGTATTCAAGTTCTATTAAAGCAAAAATAAAAACAGATATGGCTGTGTTTTCACAAGAAATATTATGAGTGTGTGTGCACGCACACAGTCGGGAAACATACACAGTGACATTAATGAGATGTCCTCTGGGTGATGGGAATATGCATAATTTTTAATTTCTTCTTTGCTTTTATCTGTGCTTTCTAAGGTTCTGAATTTCTACTAGCAAAGCTATTTGTTATTTGTGATATTTTTTTAAATGTGGGATTGAGGGATCTACTTTTTAAATTTCTGCCCCAGTCTCTCTTATGGTCATCTCCTCTCAATCTGCCCCTCCTTGGAAGTCTGCTAGTCAAGTTAAATTTGGGTCTCCTTTAGGTATTCTGAATATATCTTGAACCCCTTTGCCCCAGTGGTTCTGTTCACGCTGCTTCTTAGCCCTGATATGCTCTTGTTTCATGGCCTTAAGGCAGAGTTTTTAAGAGCATTGGCTTGGAGTCAAGTAGACTCGGGTTTGAATCCTGGCACTGCCATCTGTTGGCTGTGTGCCCTTGATCACTTAGCTTCTCTGAGCCTAACTGGAATGAGAATAGTACCTACCTCAAAGAGTTTTAATGAGGATTGAATGAAGTAATATTTTTCAATAGGCCCTTTATAAAAGCTTCCCAGGTCCCTCACCTTGCAGTATGTGCTGTATTCTAAATGCAAGTGGCATTTTTGTCCATTTGTAATGTTATTTATTAGGCTAGTATTATAGCTATTTATACATGTTTTGCCTTCCAATAGACTTCAAACTCTTTAAATATTAAATCTGTGCCATACGCAACACCTAGTATTAACAGATATTCAATAAATCCTGCTGAATGAACAAATAAGTAAAGGGAGTTGCCTGCACTTCGCTTTCTGGTCAGTTACTTGATTGAGATGTAAAGATAGTGCCCCCTGCCTCACTGTGGAAAACTGGAAAATGGATATTGAAACTCAAATGGGTCCAGGGGACATCAAAAAGAGAAGTACGGACTAACAAAGTAGGAGGGAGAAACCTTTGGTGTTCCCCATGGCTTTTTGATATATTAAGGAAAATAGCATCATAGAACTATAAAGAGTCCTACAGATGATTCAGTTTAACTGAGACCCACGGAGAATAAATGATTTTTAGCAGGCCTAGGACCAGAACCGAGAAAATATCGTCTCAAAACCCAGATTTAATCACACCCTGCAACTTGGTGTCTGTTCTTCTACAATTTTCTAAGCATATAACCTTTAATACATAGATTTTTTATTTAAATGGAATATTAGTATGAAATCTACATTGCAATATACTTTTATTCTCTACATAATGTATTATAAATACCTTTTGAGATCAGTTCATTTTGATGATGGGGATAACAATAAGAATAATTAAAATTCACAGAGAGCTTACTATGTTCTAGGCACTGTGCTTAGCGTTTCACACGAAACGTCATTTAACTATCATTTAAAAAAACTGTAAGATAGATCATGTTATGTATATTTTATGCTTGAAGTATCTGGGACTCAGAGAGAGAGAACAGTTTGGCTAAGATTCTAAAGCAAGTGAGTAGCAGAGCCAAGATTCACACTTAGAGCTTCTATTTCTTTTTACCAGTTGCATAGTATTCAATTATATGAGTGCACAAACATTTATTTAATCACTCCCTATTTTTGGATATTTAGATTGTTTGTAGGTTTTACTACTATCATCAACAACGTTGCACTTTAATTACTTTTAAAACTATTTCTGTAGGAAAAATGCATGATATTGCTGGCATGAATCTTCCCACATTTTACAATCTATTAATTTAGATTGTAAAAGGTGGCATTTACTTCACTCTCAGTCCCTTCTCCTTAAGCTTTTCAATTCTGGCTACCACACAATGTTCTTTCCATAAGAACCTGCTTTCTCTTGCTTGTATACAAGTTCATGAGTGAGGCCATTTCTCCTTAGATATCTCACCAGGAGGTTCATTCATTCATTTAACAAAAGTCTGGTAGAAAAAAAAAAAAAGGAGGGGGAATAGTAAAACCATATTATTTTATTTTCAGTGTACGGAGCCTTTTCCCTTTTACTCCTATTTCAAACTAAAACAAAATTACCACTAAGAAAGTCTGATTATCCCCAATTCATATATCAGAAAATAGAGTCTCCAAGATAATAAATTATTTGCTTTAGGTTATAACTCTGATGTGGTAGGTGTGAGAGATTGGTAGCTATGTTTTTTAATTCATCATATATAGGTGAATATATATATTCTATACATGTATATTCTTGCATAGATAATGGGAAGAAATTAATACAATAATTTTTAAAAGCTTTCAAAATGTTATAGATCTATGATCTAAAAATATGGAGTACTTTAATTCAATCAAAAGTAGTAAATGATAGGAGTTTATATAAATAGTATAACTTATATGGTACTTTGATTTAGGGTCCTATTTTCAGAAGCACTGGGCTACTTTATTCAATGTTCTATATCATATACTTTGGGTTCATAGCATAATAAAATTAATCACTACCCCATTACAAAAAAACAATATATATCTAATATGCATGAAAGTACTGGGCCTCAGGTAATCATACAGTCCCATACTGGATCCTAAATGAATAGGAAGAAGAAGTATTGGTGGGTAGAATTTACCATAAATGACAACTTACATAGTAATCAGATTCACAGCTTGCATTGTCTTTTATTTTCAACAATCTTCTCAAACACTGACCATCTTTCTGGCACAAATTTCTCTTATATAACTTAATCCCCACACAAGCGAATCATACAGCTCAGGACATCAACAGTAAAATGATTCCTTCTGCCTGAGCAACAGCCTCATCACATATAGGGGTGTCAATGTTGCATATACCATGGATGGCTTTGACACATTTTCCTGAAAACCAGTGCATCCGAAAGATAAGAGACACTCTGAGGTATAATGATACCGAGAGCGTTATAGTCCGAGGAAAGCTCCACTGTTGTATCTATCTCAAGCACACATCTGTGACCCTGTAAACAAGGAAGTCCAGCACCCCCTCCACTTAGCCCAGGACAAAAAATATGCCATATTTTAACTGAAACCCCCTTAAAGCAAAAAGAGGCCATAAAATAACATTGTACAAAAGTGAAATCTGTAATTTTGTGCATTAATGAAAAGGTGCTGGCAGTAGAATAAAAGCTCACTAAATCATTGTAAATCATTACACGATTGGTTTAGTAGTCCATGAAGACCTAAAACAGCCTTCTACAGCAAAGCAATAAAAATGATGTAATCCACCGTTAACTAGTTTCAATTTAATTATCATGCAGGGATTCTAAATTTCTTCCCATTTTGCAGCCTTCAGCTGCTTTCTTTTTATTTATGGCACACCTCTCAAGACTGTAAGGCATTATGGTGCATATTATATTGCCTATCATCAGGTGCTTGAAAATGTGGTTTTGCATTTTTAACTCAATCTCTAGTTACTTATTAATAGCTGATATTTATTGAGTGCCTACTTTGTGCTAAATAATATATAAGCATAATTTAATGTAAGTTTCACAACAACCCTGAGGGGTAGGTATGATTACTACCTACATTAAATATCTCTCGAAATTGAGGTTTAGAGGTGAAGAATCTTGCCAGAAGTCTCATACATATAATAAATGGCAGAGTCAGGACATGAATCCAGTTTCTCTCCGGCTCCAAAGCTCACACCCAACATAATCAGATGATACTGTTTCCCATCCGACCAAATGGGTTGGTTAGTTAAACCTTATGCACTGGCTGCAAAACATTCTGGAGACTCTGCTTTCCACTAAATTCTTATGTAATGTCAATCAGCTTCATTCGGAAGCTGTACAAACCAACCAAATAAATATAGGTAACTCTGTCTCATGGAATCATTTAGATCAGGGCTTCTCAAGCTTAGACCTGTTGATATTTTGGACCAGACAAATTTTGGGTTTTGGGGGGCTGCCATCTTGTGCATTGCAGGATGTTTAGCAGCATCCCTGATCTGCAGATGCCAACAGCACACACCTCCTCTAGTTGTGATGAATAAAAATGTCCCCAGACACTGTCAAATGTTCCTTGCAGGTCAAAGTCATTCCCAATTGAAAACTGCTGATTTACTTAAAACTCATCCTTGTCAAGGTCTATGTAATCATCAAAAAAGAAGATGACTAAGAGTCATCTGGATGTGTCCGTCCCACAAAGCATTTTTCTGAAATGTCCTAATAATTCTAAGGAGAGTAGTTTGGAGAGTAGTAGGCAAGTAGATTTGCCTTACTCCTTCTTTACATTGCCACTTGTTTCCGGCTGCATCATCTTGTTTTGGAGCTTGGAATTTCAACTTGAGAAATACAGATTAAACTGTCAGAGTCAAAGAAGACATTGCCTTACATTAACTAAGCATAGTTCTGAATAGTCACAAATTACAAAAAATAAATGTGAGAAGAGTATCCTATGGTACCTGTCACCATTTCAAAGGCTATGTGAAATACAAAGTTCATTATAATTTTTTAAAGATAAAGAATAATAACTTTATATAGTCATTTTCCCATTGGTTTTTCAAAATCTTATTTTTATTTTTAAAAACATAATATATTATTTACCTTTCTTCTGGGTCTTTAAAGGATTCTACTACATTACCTATATTGTGTAATACTTTGTATGAAAACAAATTGATTTTTAATATTTTAAAATTATTCTTCTGCAAATATTATGATGCAACGGGCTGCATTATTATTACAGGGCCCATTAGTGCCATTATGACTATGAACTTTTAATTTTCCTCAGAACATTCATGCTCAGAAGTTTAAAGTCAGTGGCCTATACCTAGAGTTGTAAAAAATAATCATTAGGGAATTATTCTTAGGTCTTTATAAGACCAACAGAATCACATCAACATAAAATACATTTTCTTGCATCTAACTTTGTCCTTTAAATTTCCTGAATAGTTTGACTAAAATAAAAGAAGCTATTTGAAACAGCAATTATGTATCAACCATATGGTTGTTGAGAAGATTAAACTCAATAACATAGGAAACCTAGGAAACATCTGATATTCAAAGGCCTAGATGGGATTAATAGTCATAACGACCGGTTCTGTACTTTTCACTCTGGGTCTGGCACTTGACTTATATTTGTGTAACTAATTCACCATAATCACTCAATGAGGCTAATAGTGTTACAACCTGTTCTCCATTTTAAAAATGAGGAAGAGAGGCAGAGCAATGTTAAGTAACTTGCCCAAGGTTACATAGCTAATGAGCCACAAAGCTGGGATTCAAACTCAGGCAATCTTGTGCAAGGGTCTATACTCCCAACCATATCACAAGTCACTGGAAACCACAAGGAAACAATTCCATGGTGTTTATCTAATAAAATGGAAAAGTTATCTAATATAATGGAAAAAGGATAAGTCTGAGTTCCAAACAAATCAGACATATGTGTGTATACACACACACACACACACGTGTGTATGTGTATAAAATTATATATACATATAATTTTATTTTTCCATTTCCCTGTTACATGACAATGGAAGGAAACAACCCTCAATTTTAACAACAGAAAAATCACTGCCCTGTATGATTGTTATGAGTATTAAATAAGATATATAATGCTTGGCACGGTGCCTGATGTGCTCAATAAATGATAGTTATTAGAGCAGAGATGAGCCTGCACCAACACCTTTCCTTGTTTCCCAAGCAAAGGTACATACACGACTAAAGGTACATACAATTCAAATGAGATTAGAACTGATAAAATCTCGATATTTTTTCTCTTGTTTGAGAATTTAAAGAAAATGGAAGCAAGCTTATGGCATAATGTTTTTTAGAACTACGTTTTAACCAACTGAGAGAAAGGAATATCAAGAAAATATTTTCTCAGTTACAGATAGTTGAAATGCAAACTCAAAATTTAAATTTTCCTGGGTTATACAAGCACATCATAAACTAAAAAATATTTCTTTTGAGGCTCCTATATTCTTATATTCTCCAAACTCCACGCAATGAAAGTGATGACTAAATGATGCCTCGGGTCTAGGATTAACATTTCTGTGAATATTAAAAATAACACATATTTCTCAATTGTAGAATGTTCCTGCTTTGTAGTAATACACCTTCAGTTTATCCAAATGCCAAACTGTTCAGCTTTAGCATATACCAACATATATCAAAAGGTAGTCTTCACTATTTTATGAAGTTAGTTTAAACTCCATCTACCAAAATAACAGCAAAAAGTATAAGGAGGAATAGTTGGATGTGTCTCTTCATCTCATGAGGATAGAAATCCTGGGAGAAAATGGTACACAAATAAGTGCAATATTTTTCACGATTAACTTTATCTCATATTTTTTCTACCTGTAATTTCACCTACGTTTCATTGGCACTTAATTTAGTTTTTCTATATGAAATGCTCTGACAATTCCATAAGAGACAATGTAATATGACTCCTATAAAATCTTCAACGTGTTTTGAAGAAATGTAAAAAAAACTTAGAATTAGTAAAATCTTTTAGTCATGAAAGTAAACATGTTTAATGAGATAAATTATTGAATAGGGAACAAAACAATGTCAACAAGCAGAGTATAACCTGAAGATATTATGTAGCTACTTAAATATTCTCAAAGTCTGTATACTTTGTACTGGTTGGCCATACTACCTATGAGTGAATTTTTCAGCTTTCACCTTGGCATTTGTCATCATGTCCATAATGTGTACCATGATGTGATGGCAGAGGCTTATGTCTACCTATGAAAGTAAAGTGAAGAACTGGGCAAGTACTTGAATATTCAAATACCACTCCTCTCCTCCAAATAATCTCAATACGCCCTTTAATAAATGAACATTAAAGAGTTTGGTTTCTTGGATGAATTGGGAGATTGGGATTGACATATATACACTAATGTGTATAAAATAGATAACTAATAAGAAGCTGCTGTATTAAAAAATAAAATGCAAAAAAAATAATAAAAATAAAAGCAAATCACAGGTCCTGTGCACACTGAAGGGGAAGGGGATAATGCAAGGGCAAGGATATCAGGAGGTGGTGACCGTGGAAACTACCTTGGAATCCGTCCATCATAGACTTCCAGTACAATGTTGAATAAAAAGTTCAAGGACAAAAAAACAAACAAACAAACGAGAGTTTGGTTTGTTTTTGAATGTAGCCTACAGCAAAAATATTACCATGGGATAGCAAAGATCTAGGGGGTGCAGTGAAAATACCTAAATTATATATTTTGTCAAGCAGATTCTAAATGACCAGGGAAAGCTTTTCTCTTAAAGAAGCATTAAAGCAGTTATGTAGAAAGTACTATATTCTATTCACATTCTTCAAAAACAAACAAAAAAACCCAAACCTTGTAGGATCTGTCCGGAGTGCTGAAAAGGTTTCCAGTGGAGAAGGCTGGAGGCTGGGTTGTGCATTAACCTGATGAGTTCACAAAGCAGTATTTTCAAGTCCCAACCAAAGATCCTTTGAAACAGAAATTGACATCCATAAAGGACAAAAATAGTCACAACTGATTCTTAAATGTGTAACTGCATGGATATAAGAGAGAAATTAAAGGAGAAATGTCCTGTGCTCCATGAGAGGAATAAGGATCACAAAGCACACCTAACAAGAGGTAGCATACCTGAACACTCCAAAACTCAAAAGGATGTCTAGAATGTTGTATAACTAAGAGGATTCTACAGAAAACCTAAGCTTCGCCCCACGGCAGCTAGGGTGGGGGGCTGCACATAGCACAAGGCAGTGCTTCCCTGGCTGCCTCAAAAGGCCAGCAGTTAGCATGAAGGATACAGATGAGCTCTACATCAGTCTCGAGGGACGTAGAACAATGAAACAATATGTAGAGAATGAAGAAAGTGGAAGGAAGCCACTGCCTTCCCACGGACCTGTGTCAGCTTCTTAGCGGAAAGTAAAGTGTGGGAGAATCTACCTGCTTGGCCACTCAAGCTTTCGATTCAGCTGAGGCAGAACCAAGATAGTACCTGAATAAGCACAGGCACTTGTTAACCTCTCCTCAATTTCCCTTTCCCACAGCGCCCGCTCCGGAGGGAAGTGCGGGCAGCTGGAAATCCAGCACCAGTTCCAGAGCCCCCCAGGCAGATTCCTCACTTCCCTCTTCGAAGTCCCAAGGGCAGGGTAGGCTCTGGTCACCCGGCTAGCTCGTGGGCCTGCCGCGGGTTCTTTCCCCAAGTCGCTGTAGCCAGGGCTCTCTCCTTGGCATGCCTCTCATGCTGCCACTCCGGGGTAACTAGTAGGCTTTGTGTCCGAAGGGAAAGCTACATCCACGGAAGACGAAAGAGCGGGAGGGCGCAGACCGGGGTTCAGAAAGAAGCACGCTAGCCTGAGTGAAAGCGCTGTGCTTTCAGCACCACCCGCTGTCCCCCCTCTTCCCGCAGCAGCAGCTTGGTCACCGCAGCTAACCGATCTACTGGGAAGCGATTCCTTCCTCTTCCTCTCCACCTTCGCTTCTCTGAATTCTGAGCCCTCGGGTGGTTTGGAGGAGCCCAGTCTGAATTCTAAAAGCACGCACCTGGCCCTCAGGGAGCGGGAACTCGCATCCGAAGGCATGCAGAATCCCCTTCTCAACCCTTGCGGCCATTCCCTCATTCACCCCATTGCTCTCGTCCTTTCTCCCCAGCAGGTTTAACTGAAGCCATCCGCGAATGGAGCGGACTTCATCCTTGAGGTTCTGGCCACCCCCGCTGCTCCACCCTCGTCCCCCTCCCCCAAACCAAACTGTAAGCTCCCAGCAAGCGTATAGCTCATACATTCTTCCCGGGCCCGAGGACACTTGGGTAAACAGGCACTTAGCAAGCTTACCCCCCTGTTGGCGGCGCAGCAGGCAGTGAGGCGCGGTCTAGCTAGCCCCCCATAAAGTTGGGCCGCGCGGATCAGCGGGGCAGAGCCGGCCTCTCCAGTCCCGGGCTCCCCCCCGCGCGAGATGATCTTAAGCTCATCGCCTGCGCTCCGTGCGCGCAGAACAGCAGAGCTGAGGGCGGCGTGTGCAGCAATCCTCCCTGCTACTGAGAAAGGGGAGAAGGGGGGGAAGGGGAGAGCGCGGAGGAGGGAGGGGTGGTAGTTTGTATTTATAGAGAACAGAGTTCTCAGCGCAACTTTTTGGTGCCACCAAGTGGCACAGTGAGCTCCTTTAGGAACACAGACTTCGGGTCGAATCTGGATGGGTAAGCCAGCTTCACAGCCAGATGCTCACATGGTGGGAGGGTTGGGGGACATCCCCTCGGACTTGAGTTTTCCCATGTGAACTTTCTCATCTCAATGGCTGGGATTCAGATCCGTAAATTCTAAGAATGAGCTTGTATTGAGGGGGAATGTGTACCTGTGCCTCCTTCAGACAAGTGGCAGAGGTGTCAAGGACACTGGGCAGATGCCAGTAGCCTCCTAGGAGTCTAGGAACCCTTGTCTCAGGAAGAATATGTTTCCTTCTCTCTCCTAACCCTTCTGTCCAGATTACAGTATTCTCAAATATCACCCTTAGTTGTCCTGCCATCCTGAGTGCCCAACCTTTAAAGTACGATGCCATTCATTTTCCTTGTGCTAGAATCAATTCCAGATTCTTTACCAAACCCTCATTCAAAGAACATCACAGCTTGCCACCAAACCCCCTTCTTTAATTGCTACCTTTAAAAAAGCATGTGACTTTAGACTCTGTGGATCCAAACCTCTCCAGACAGCACTCAGGACTCCAGGACTCCAGGCTACAAGCTAGGTGTCTGACTGTCCTTCTCACCCATTTCTACAGACCTCTTAGCACACATTACACCAACAGCAAAGCCAAGAGCTTGCAAATGCCTTTGATATTTTGAGGGAAAATACCTTGAAGCTTCCTTTATCCAGATTTTCTGGGCACTCTTCCTTCCTTGTAGGCAGACCCTCAAACCCATAAAATCATAGACACTGCTACTGCATGGGACCTTAGTGACCCAAAACACAGAAGAGCCTCTACATTTTGCAGATGGAGAAACACAGTATACAGAGGTTAAGGGACTTGTTCAAGGTCACACACTTTCCTAGAGACAGCCCAGAGACTACCCAGGGTGATACTAAATGAACACATTTATGCCAAACCTGACTTCCAGGCTCCTGCTCTTTCTACCACCTTACACAGCCCATTCAGTCATATTTAGCTCTCTTCTCTTCCCTCTCCCTCCCTATCCCTCTCTCTGACCCCATCCTTTGCCAAAGTCCCATAAAGGAACCTAGGGTAAGGCCATCTTCCTAGCCCCAATTGGAGTATATAAACTTGAGCTTAAAGGTGCAGAGTTGCAGGTGTACCCCCTTAAAATGGCCCCTGTTCTCAAAAACCTCTCTTCAGTAGTGTAGTCATGGAAGTGTCATTTTAGAAATGGAACACTGGCATTTACACCCAACCAGGTCCCTCTTTTGCTGTCTCTTTTCAGGGTGAAGCACCAGCAAATGCTCTTATTAGCCTCCCACCAACACCTAATGGCTTCATAAATAGAGAAGCCCTTCTCCTTTGGTAAATGCACCCCTTTGTGCACATGTATCAGTATGCAAGAAAAGAGAGAGAGAGGAAGAGAGGTGTCCAAACGCTCCCTTTGGCTCAGAGCTCTATTTTTTCTCCTCTGATTTTTTTTTTTTTTTTTAGTTCATTTTCTATGGAAACGAGCCCACTTAAATTCCTTACTTATGCAAATACAAGCAAAATGATATTCATAAACCTCTCATTGGAGCGACGCCGCGGTAGCCTGGGCTCCCGACTAGAGATTCATGTCTGATTCACACAGCACACGTCCTTGTGGGGTGACTTTCCTAAACTTGCAGGACCTCGTAGCGTCCGTGGCTCCACCACTTCTCCACCTGCCCACCACCTGCCCCCCCGGGTCCCTTCGCCCAAGCTCCCGCCCCTTGCCTGACTGCTTTCCATCCCGGCGCTGGGGGAGGGGCTCCGGAGGGCTCCTACTGCCGCGGCGACCCAAGAGCCGAAAGAAAGAAAAACGCGCGGTGCTTACCAGGTGCGCGCCCGGAGCCTGGCGCCCCGAGCCAGCCGCTCCTCTCGGGCTCCCCGCGCTCGCGGAGCGGCCTGGGCTGCAGCTGGGGCGCTAGTGGCGACAATGGAGGCAGCGGCGGCAGCAGGCGGAGCGGCTCCGTCCGCGGCCCGCGGCGTTGGCGCTCGCGCTCTCGCGCCAGCGCGGGGAGCGCGTGCTGCGCTTAGGTAGACGCAGCTGGAAGCGCTGCGCCGGGCCGGCTCCTACTCGTGCAGCGCGCGGCGGGGGCGGGAGAGCGACCAAGCGCGCACACACTGGGTGATGAGGGTCTTGAAGGCTCGTAGTAGTGGGGTTCGAGCGAGGGTAGCCTCGGGCTCCCTCTGCAGCTCCTCGGCTTCCCTCCGGGAGCCGCGGAAGGAGAAGAGCTGTGCGGCGAGGCGTGGGTAGCGTGTCACTCATAGAGAAGCTGGGGGAGCAGGTAGATAATAAGCTTCTCTCTGACGATGGCACTTAAACACCTGACAGTGATTGGGAGAAGGGGCGTCACTGCTGGAGGGTAGAGAGAACCAGGAAGTCAGGGAACCCCAAGATGATTCAGAGATGTGAGTGGTTAGGAAGAACGGTCTCTTTAATGGAATTACTTATTAATTAAGCCATTTTGCATTTGTCTCCATTTCTTACAAACGAGTCTTTCTACGTCTATTAAAATTTCTTCCTCCGTAGCAATTAAATATCTTTTTACTTCCTTAAATGACTTTGCATCTCTTCCCCCACTACCCCCGTAACTGACCAAGATTGTAAAAAATGCTGAGGTTATCTTTAAATTCCAAAATCAGACTTCCTTTCTGCCTCTGAAAAGAGATTGGTATAAATTAATCGCATGACTTAATTTAAAGAAAAAGACATTGCACAATATAATTATTATTCTTTCTCATTATATTTCCCTAGCCATGTGCTTGCAGCAGTTGGGTGAAAGGTTAAAAGAGGAGGACATTGAAGTTAGGAGGTTGGTTATAATGTATTCATTGCTAATGTAGGTTTCCCGCAAGACCCTTGAAAGCAAGGCAAGTTGTTCTTTGATAGCTTCAGGATTCAACAAGAAAAAGACATGCATCTAACACACCTCGTTGATCTTTACAATGGCATCTTTCTTCTCCCCGTTTTCATGTGTACTCTGATGGTGGCGTTGTTCATTTTTGATATTCTTTGATTGCAATCCGCAAAGCAAGCTTTAGTACTTTGTAGAGGGGCCAGTAAAGCTCTGGTTGACCTTCCTGAATAAGAAAGATGAGAAAGATGGTATAGATGAGAAAATACAAAGCTAGGAATATAAAGGGGAACTAATGACTAGATGATTCTGGAAATGTGATTAAGTCTGATGTGTAAAATGATTTGTTAGCCCAATTGACTGAGGCATTGGCAATAAAGACATGATCATAGATTTGATCCTTGGGTGGACCACTTAGCTTTGAATGAGCGTGGAACACAATAAGTTCCCCATCTTTTTTCATCATTTGGAACTAGCTCAAAGCACACAAGAGTGGGCTGAGCCTATGTAAGAAGGGGTTCTCATGGTGGCTACTCAAGTCACTTAAATTCTTCAATTTCCTACACATATTTCCGGGCTGGCTGTCTCCCAGGGTTATGGAGAGGATGAGATGCAAAAAGATATTTCAAAGCATGTCAGAAATGATAAATCACTCCATAAATGTATTATATAGTTTATCAAGACATATCCATGTCCTATGCTCTAAAAGCTAGAATGCAAAGAATATTCCCCACGTTGAACAACAGTGATATTTTCAGGTGAGAAGGAAAACAATATTATATAATCTTAAATTGTTCGATGACATTTTATGATACAGCTTTACCTCATAATTGTAAAGTGCTGAATTAGGTAAAAATTAAAAGGAGCATTGTTTTCAGTCCCAAAAGCAAATTCTGATTATAAATTGCTCAAGGGTAAGACTTTTGCCTTAGGATGAGCTATTAGTAATCAAAATATTTTAATTCTTATGTAGAATAGTAAAAAAGAATGAAAAAGCTATTTATACTTATAATTAAGTTCAAAACTTGGAGTCTCCATTGATTCCTTTCATTTTCTCACACATGACAATCTGTCAGGAAATCCTTTTGGCTCTACCTTCAAAATATATCCAGAATCTTTCAACTTCTAACCACCTTCACAGATACCACGTTGAATCAAGCCACCATCATCTTTTATCTGGGTACAGCAGTAGCTTCCAAACTGGTCTTTCAGCTTCTTCACTTTTTCTCTACAGGCTAATATTCAACACAGCAGCCAGAGTGTTCTTTTTAAGAAGTTAGCTTAACTCAAAATCCTCCAGTAACTTTCCATGTCTCTCAGAGTCAAAGCCCAAGTCTTTACCATTACCCTACAGAATCTGTCCCCACTCCAGTACCTTTCTGACCTCATTTCCTAGTTATCATCCTCTTTGCTCATTCCACTCCAGCCACCAGGACTCCCTTGCTATTTCTTAAAACAAGCCTGACACGCTCCAACATAGTGGTCTTTGCATTCGCTGTTTCTTCTGCATGAAATGGTCTTTCTCAAGTAATCATTGTGCTAACTCCTCTCCTTCAAATCTTTGCTAAAATCTTACCTTCCTAATGAAGCCTTCCCAGACTAGCATATTTAATACTGTAAACTACTTTCCCTTCAATCTCAGCGCCCCTAATCCCTTTTACCCAGCTCTGTTTTCCCCCATTATCTCTTAATACAGTGCGATGGACTATATAATGTACTCAATGTTATGATTATTGTTTATTGTCTGTGTCTTCCCTTCCCTTCCACTAGAATGTAGACTCCTCAAGGAAGGAATCTTTGTTTGTTTGTTTGACTGATGTATTCCAAACACTCAGAAGATAATTCTAGCACCTAGAAGCCACTCAATAAGTATGTTTAAATGAATATTTATGAAAATAGAGGTATACGTGTTACATGCTGCCCTTCATTTTCCCAGCTGACATCACTGACAGTAAATCATGTTTGTAGGAGGTCTGCAATACTACTAAGTGACAGCACTTTTTTCCAGCGTGAGCACACTTTCCCACCTTTTGCGTTCTGGTTTTGCGTTTGTGCTTCCTCGACCTAACCAGCTCATGTTCTAGACTCCAAAGGGGTTATTGCAATTCTAAAGGTCTTGCAGCTATGTTTATCTGCAGCCACCAAATAACAGATTATAAGTGGCTTCCTAAAATAATTTATTTGAGGGAATTTTATTTTCATTCATTTAATGAATACTTATCAAGACTTTTTCTTTTCTTTTTCTTGCCAGTTACTATACAAGGGACTGTAATAGAATGATGAACCGAATAAGTAAATACTGTCTTAACTTTAGAAAACCTATAGTTATTAGGTATGTGCATATGAGCACTTATATGTTTATTGGTTTGTTCATGCCATTGATTAGGTATTTATTAAACTACTATGTGCCAGTCGTAGCTAGATATTGGGGATGCAATGATGATTGAAATAGAATTAGTCCCTGTCCTCATGGAGCTTAAAGTCAAGTTAGGAACACACTAACCAACTAATTTGTCTTGCAACTTGTGGGTGGAAGGCAATGAAGACTTGGACAAGGTAAGTTATAAAGAATAGTATGGCATGATGAGCGGCCTGGGTATCTTGTTTGTATAGAACATTAAAAAAAAATTCTCTCTGAGTCCTTAATAACAGGTAAAGATCCATTAGAGGCAACTATGCAGAGAATGTTGTGTGTGTGCTTGTGTTTATGTGGGTTGGTGGTGGGGAGGTATGGTTGACCAGAGCGAAGGAAGAAAGGAAGGGCATTTACAGGCATAGGGAACGACAATTGGAACTTCTGAGGCAACAGAACACTTGCCATGTTTTGAAAACCGAAGACGTTGGTGTCAATGAAGTAGAGCTTGGACAATCTTCAGTATATCTCAGTTTGTTCAACTGCAAATGGAGCTTGTTATTTTATCTGAGTTTATTCAGTACTTTTAATCTGCCTACTTTCTAATGTGAAACAACTATATATAAAAGTCATTAGAAATATAAAATGAAAACCATGCAGAAAGAGGAGCTGACGAACACCCAATTGGTTTTAACTAATGTAGTATCTGTGGTCTACAGAAAATATTTAGTGATGAGTTCACTAGCAAACAAAAAGAAAAGGGAAAATGTCTTAACTAATTATCATTATCTAATATAAGAAAAAGCGTCCATTATTAGAAAAAGAATTGTATTGTTCTTGCTGTCTCTAAATGCTAATATTATTACATAGACCCTTACATAAATGACCCTTAAAAACTCAGTGCCTTCAGTGAAGATTTTATAGCAAAAATAGAAACCTTTTTCATGTTACATTATCTTATATAAAACTTCAATCTAAACTAAATTCCAGGCATAACATGGAAATTTAACTCAAAGAAGTTGTTACCCATAAGTCCAGTGTCACTTATGTCTCTATTCTCCAGGCAGGACAAATTTAGAATATCACCCTGGGAATTTTTTAGTTTGTCTTGATACTGGGTTAAAATACAATAATAAAAGAGCTTTTTTTCTCTTAATACTTGGGAAACTACTTCAGTCAGTTTTCCAGGATAAAGCCCTTGTCCAACCAGTACATACGCATGGCAAACACAGATCCTCATTTTCACTCTATGATCCTTGGCCATGCTTAACTGTCATTACAATAGGCAAAGCACTTCCCTGATAGCCCAGAATGACTAGCCAGATCCACTTAGATTTTGAGCCCCAACCCAAAGGGTGTATCATAGTGCCTACTGGATTTCAAGCCTAACAGATGGGCATTTGAAAACTAGTTCTGGCTCTTACTTGGCTAGGGGACTTGGCCAATCTATTGAGTCTTAAAACCTAATTTCCTTACCTGAAAATGGAAAGTATAATTTTAAAACTGCCTATTTCACTTGGTTATATATAAACACTTTGTCAACTAAAGCAGTGTTATAGAGATCTCAGGTGAATCATGGTTCTTTTTTCTCAGGTGAATCATGGTTTCTTTTTTCTTACATTCCCTCACAATCTGGTTCTGTTGTTCCCGTACAATACTACGTGGAGGCAAGAATTTTGATAATGGTGTTGGATTATTAGGGTCATAAATAGCATAAGTAAATTCCTCTCAATTTTGTTTTCCAATTGGCCAGACATGTCTTATTTTCCTTCTCTAAAACATAAGTAATAGTATCTATGTAGTGGGTTTGCTGCTAAGATAAGCAATAATGGATGTGAAGCAATTGTCTAGCCCCTGAAATGTGGTAGGTGCGTGATATTTGGTGATGATAATGATGTGAATGAGGATTCGTTTATTTAAATTTCCAGCTATTTACATCAATACATTAGACTGGACAAGGCACTCGACATGTAGCTTGGGACTTGAGGTCTATTCTCTGAGACACTTGGGAATTTGAAAAACACCTTCCAGTCTACTAGAGTTCATCTCTTTGTTAATGCATATAAATTGCAGGGCAAAGTCTTGTGGTATTCTTAGTCAATACTTTTGGCAAAGGCAGTGTTTTTTTCATCTACAATTAAAAATAGATTAAACTTAATGGCAGCAACATTGTTTTGCATTTAAATGACCAAGTAAGGTTATACAGAGGATTTTATTCTTCAAAACAGAGCCTTGGAATCATTGCTTAATAGAATCCTTGGAAACTTCACACTGTATACATGAGACAATTATGCTCTCAACGGTATACACACAGCTGTTGCATCTATTCATATGTTTAATTACAAAGAATCTTAATCACCTGAAATCCAACACTATAGCTAACATTCACTGTAGTGATTTAGGAGATTTCTGTTGTTTTCAATGTTTCATTTTCTTAGAAGTAGCTTATTGAGCTAAAGTAAATGATTTAAAGTTAGGTAGTCATGGCAATGACAGAAACTTGATAATTGATGTTTACAATGAAATTAAATTATGTTACTAAAAATTTGTTTAGTAATATTACAAAATTAAAATTATGTTACTAAATATTCATTTTTTACATTTCTTTAAGATTTAGCAGGGATGTTGAGCTGTGCTAGACACATGGATCCATCAAGAATCCTGACTGATGAACCAAGAACACTGCTACAGTTGAAGTAATACAGCATTCAATTCTGTTCCTTAACCTAATTATCTGTAAAATGGGGAAAACCCTAGTTCCATAAGTTAATTGTGAAGACTAAATAAGTTACACTTGTAAAGCACAGAGCTTGGTACACAGTAAGCATTTGAAACATTGTTAGTTATAATTATTATAGATGAGAAGCAGTATACTACATAAGAGCATGCTCTCTGAAGCCAATTGACATGGATTTGACGCTTGTGTTGCTTACCAGGTGTGTGTGAACCAATTAGTTAAACTTTCTGTGCCTTAGTTTCCTTATTTATAAGTAAACAGAGGGCAATGGCAACTACTTCATAAGGTCTTTGTTAGTATTAAAGGAGTTAACTACTGTTAAGTCTTTAGAGCAAGGCTTCGCACACAGTTATCATGCAATATTAGCTATTATTAGCATATAATAATTTAGTAAGTACTTTAGATCCAGTCATCATTCAACTGAAAAAGCTTCCTATAATTATATGGCAATTTGTAATCCAAGGAACTATGAAACACTGGGCTTTCTAAATTTTGTGTTAGAATGGGTATCTTCAGGACACTCAGAAAGAATAGAAGGTCTTACTAATCCAATTTTTTTTTTTATAAACTGCTGTGTACGCTCATTTCTACAATGCCCATGGGATAGAGTTCAAATTCTGAAGCACAGCACCTGGGTCTCCTCCTTGTTTGGCCCCATCCTCTTTTTTTAATCTCTTCATAACTGGCTTGTCGTTCCCTAGCACAGTATGTATTTTTATCATAACTTTGTAAAAAATATTTTTGAAAGGCTCTAATTTTTATCCTCCTCTTTTCCTAATGAATGCATACCAATGTTTCAAAATCAGCTCCAATGAAACACTGCCTGATCCTCTTGAAGGACTACCCACCATTTCTTTGTGCTACCATACAACTTTGCTTTAAAGCCCTAGCATAACATATATAATATTAAATCATAATTACTCATTTAGGTCCCCACCTTCTCTGATAAAATGCAAATATTTTGGGGGTAGGCACCATATATTTAAACATTCCCTATACCTAGAATTGTGCCTGGCATGCAGTGGTTACCAGACATATAGTTAATGAATAAATTAATGAATACATTCTATCAATCAATCCAGATTCTCATAAGCTAGATTCTAAAGTAAGTTAAAATGAGTTCAGATCTGTAGACTTTCTAGTTTAGGGGTTCTGAACTTTGGATAAACAGCAGAATCATCTATAGCTTTTAAAAATCACTGACTTAATTGATATCAGGTGGAGAGCCAGGGAATTAGAGTTTTAGAGAGCTTCACAGCTGATTCTAATGTGCAGCTAATATTCAGAACAACTGCCAGTCTAGTTAAACCCTTTGCCTTTATTTTACACTAACTTGGTGTAAATTATATCAAATAAGAGTGTAGGTGCCATGTTATTAAGCAAAGCATAATTTGACCACAAGAAAATAAAATGACTTTTATGAGATCAATGCCCTTTTAGCTTCTTTGGAGTATTGGAATCTTTTAAAATGAACTCCCACCTTTCACATTTATAAACACTTTAAAGGCATACTTTAAATCAGAAACACATATCATCTCCAAATATTCTTCATATCAATCGTGGGAAGTAGATGGTAAAACCCAGAGAGGTGAAGTAGTTTCGCCCTATCACACAAGTTTAAAATAGCAACTCTAAAAAGTAAAATAACATCCTGAAACCCAAAACATGCTATTTCCATTATCTTATTCTGCCTTTTATCCCTGTAAACACCCCTACCTTTTGACACATAAATTGTATAAATTTAAAATATTGATGTACTAAGTTCCTGCTTTCTAGAATAAAATAGGTTTAGTATAAAATCTCAACTAAATAGGTATCATTTAATTTCTGGGAAAGTGAAAGAAAACAAAATAAAGTCATATTAACAATACATTTTATGAAAATATGTTCAGGAATAACAGTGTTCAAAATATTGCAGGATCATTGATTCAATGTCCTAAGTAAAAACAAAAAATGAAGAAAAATATTCTTATTGTCCAGTAACTTGAAATAAAGTAGCTTTTATTTTTTTTTCATTTTATTTTCAACTTCTTAAAATTATACACGTGTGTGTTTGTGTGTGTGTGTGTGTGTGTGTGTGTGTGTGTATTTTGATGTATCTGTAGACTTCTTAAGCAAATATTAACTGAGCAGCTGTTACACATCAGTTCTTGCACTAAGTACAGAGGTTACAAAGTGCAATAACCTCAACATTCTGAAAGTCTAGTTACATTTATACTGTACATGTATGTAAATTGTATTTTGATTGTTTTACTTGAGATTGTTTTCTAAACAATTTCCTGTATTTATAAATATGCTGACTGATGATTATTTTTCACTACATATTATTTTTTATTCATATGTAATTATATAAGAAGATCCTCAAAAAACAAATTTGAACATTTAAAAAAAAATTTACAAGTTCACTCTGAGCTAGCTAGAATATTCACTAGGTCAGAATATTTAAATGATATATTTTCCAAGTACTGCTCTCATTTTAGATTTTAATATGTTGTACTATTTCCCACAGTTTTCTCTCATCTTCTTTCTTTTCACATGTCCCACCATAGGTCATTAATCAAAAAATGAAGAAGATGAAGAAGAAAAGAAGAAACAGATGTAAGAGGAGGGGAAAGAACAGAAAAAAGAATGAATGAAGAAAGAAAAGAAAGGAAGAAGAGGAGGGAGGAAGGGAGGAAGAGTGATATAGGGAGAGAAGAAAAAAGGAAGGGAGAAAGAGGGAGGGAAGGAGAAATAAAAAGAGAAAGAAAATAGCACAGAGTAGAATTTCACACACACACACAAAAATCAAATTCCAAGACTGTGTAATCTAAAATAAATCACACAGTTTATGAAGAAGTTATCCTCAAATGAGGGTTAAAATCTATGTCAGCATTCCAAATTTAAGACTCAGAGTCTCAACTCAAGACCTCTCTTCTGATCTCTTGATGTTCCATGGACTCATGTATGGTTTCCATGGTGACTATTTTCATGAGTCTTTTAAACAATAAGAAAAATCTATCTTCTCTCATCACTTATTTTCAGAATCTTAGAATTAAAATGTTTCTTTCCTTCTTGGCATCCCAAAGAAGATTGTCTTTAACTTAAATGCCCTTAACTTAGGTAATACATTATCATCTCATTAAAAAAAAATGTGTGAGAAAGAGAAGTAAACAAGAGGTAAGGAGCTCTACAAGTTAAATTTTTCGTTAAATAGACAGTAGACAGATAGAGTAGAGTAGCCTTGTGTTTCTTTCTCTTATGAAATGCATTTAAGCTTAGATGTCCTTCTTCCACAGAAACATAGGAAGTACAGTAAAGAGCCAGTGAGGAAACAGAACTATATTGAGGGCATAAGCTGTGCTTCAGGAGGATAAAGTTAATAACCTATAATCAACATTTTCATTTAAAACATTCTGAATATGACTCTCCTGCATCAAATAATATGCAAAATACAATTAAGGAAGTCCCCTAGAAACTTTGGTATTTTCTACTATAAACATGTTCTATCTAAATTTAAGATCTCAATTTTTTTTTGGATTCATAATAGTTAGTTCAATATTTTAATCTGATGTTTTTAATTTAATAATGCTGTATATTTTATTATAAAGAATCAATTACCAATTGAAAACTGGTAAATAATACATTGAATTTAGATGTGAATAATAGGAAAAACTAAAGGCTTTCTTATGTAACCTTGGTATCCCCACCTCAATCATATCACTTGACCACTTTCCTACTCTGAAGTACTTAGTGGACCTCCTATTTTGTTCCCAAAGTTCCACGAATTTTTATAATCACAGAATTCCTCAATATAGGTATTAACTGTTTATTGTTTGGATCATCTGATGTTATTTCTATGAACATATGGCTAATTTTATTTCTATGAATGCTCATTTTCTTCTCACTGTTATGCCACCATGTTTGGTTATGACTTTGCTTAGGTTAGGACTGGCACATTTTAGCAGCTTAACAAATCTTTACTGAAATGAATACATGTATTGATTTTCATTGACTTTGATAAATGATGAATTCATGAAGAAACTGAAATGAATACCTATTAATACTATGGTTAAAAAACAGACCCTGTAATATAAAATCTATAGCTATATGAAAGAAAATTTTGGCACAGTGTTTTTTCAGCGAATGGACTTAAACCCAATGTGTGATACATCTTGAATTGTTTAACAGACCCATAACATTAGTGTTTCTACAGGCTACTTTATGGTGCACTAAGCCCAGTGTTCTAAAAGCCAATGTATGTGAAAGCCTATCTGTCTGCCTGTAAAGACTGGTTCCCATGTTTTATATACTTATATGTCCCAGAATACAGTATTCGATAATAGGATTCATGTAATTTATAAAATTCCCATCGCTACTGATTAAATCATGTCCTTTATTATTAAATAATATTTAAAAACAGAATTTAGGCTCTTCAGATTTTAAGACATTTTTAAAGTAGAGTTGCTAAAGAAAATACAGGAAGCTGAGTTAAATTTGAATTTCAGATTAATAAATCATTTTTTTCATCTAAGTATGTCCCAAATATTTCATGGGACACAAGCTACATTTTTTTTCTGAAATTCAAATTTAATCAGGTGTCCTATATTTTTATTTAATAAATCTGGCAATTTTAATTTTAAGACATATATTCAAACTACCCTTTGTTCTGGGAATCTCACAGTCTAGTAGGCAACATGAGGGAGAAAACAGAGACAATGGGGTCAGATGAGTGCCAGGATAGAACAATGTAAAGCTGCTACCCAAAGGCATCCAGGAGAACAAATTTAAGATGCTGTGATCAAATGTCAGAAAGCTACTGTTACACATAATTACTTATACGAAAGTTAAATACATAAAACTGTGAAGCAAAAGCAGTATCACAAAAGAGGATCATGACAAAATCCTTTCAGGGGTTTTGAAACAGCCCATTCTCTTCCTTAAAGTGCCTCATGGACCTTTGGTTCATGATATCAAAGTAATCCTGCAGAAATTACTTACAGTGGATATCAAAGAGGCACACCAAATAGCAACACCTAGACTAATACAACATAGCCATTGAGGAATTTTTTTAAATGCATGAAAGCATCAGTTATGAAGCCTCTGGCACTTTCTATGAAAATTTGGAAACAATTTTGATGAAAGTTGCTTTAATAATATCTGAGTGCTTGGGAAGAGCAACCAGGCTTTATTCCTCTCAATGTTTCTAACATAGTACAGTGATTTACACTGAGCAATCAAAAAATATTTTTAGAATAAATTAATGAATACCTCTTCTAGTTATTCTGCTTATCCTCTCTGCTTTGTCTCTTTCTTGATTCCTTTCTTATGCTAACTGGGATTCTCAGCCAAGATGCAAACTCATGGATACTACGGAAAATGACCACATTGTAGATCTTGCTTCAAGGAGTAAATACAACTAGACCCTCTGTCCACAATGACCAAAGAAGGGTGGCAAAGCTGTACTGGGTTTGGGTGTGCATCACCATCTAGAGGAAGCAGTCTGGTATATACACAAGGACGTGGAAGTGGCTGATGATCCTTGAAGTCAGGTAGATGGACACATTTTAGTTCCAGTTGATCTGCTAGGGCTCTAAGAGAAGCAAACATCCTGTATGCCTTCAGTGGAAATTGTCAGGTCAAGGTCATGCAATTTTCATTGTAAGACAAGTGTGCTGAGGTTCGTAAGATTCAAGTCTAGGAAGAAACTTCAGTGTGGATACCATATGGTTAATACGACATAAAGGTGGAGGGAAAGAGTGCCATGCAGGGATACTGGACACTGGAACAGATTTATTCCAGGATGAATTAAGAGGCCCCCAAAGAATCAAATGATTAATGTACACACTCATATAATACTCAAAATAAAACAAGTAACTATCTTGCTACTTGTTAAAACAGGGCAAAAAGTCCTATATTGTTCTTATTTATCCCCATGATGTCTGCCTCAATATTTATTTTCAAATAGCAAGCATAAAACATAAAATCATTTTATACTACAAAGCTACAGTAATCAAAACAGCATGGTATTGGCATAAAAACAGACATATAGATCAATGGAACAGACTAGAGAGCCCAGAAATAAACACACACACCTACAGTCAATTAATCTTCAGCAAAGGAGGCAAGAATATACAACGGAGAAAAGACAGTCTCTTCAGTAAGTAGTATTGGGAAAGCTGGACAGCTGCATGTAAATCAATGAAGTTAGAACACATCCTCATACCATACACAAAAATAAACTCAGAATGGCTTAAAGAGTACCACACTAAGTGAAGTAAGTCAGACAGAGAAATACAAATATTATATGATATCATTTACATGTGGAATCTAAAAAAGAGTACAAATGAATTTATTTACAAAGCAGAAACAGACTCACAGACATAGAAGACAAACTTATAAATCAGATAAACAACAAGGCTTTACTGTATAGCACAGGGAACTATATTCAATATCTTATAATAATCTGTAATAGAAATGAATATAAAAATTTATATATGTATATATCTGAATCACTTTGCTGTATAACTGAAACTAACACATTTTGAAAATCAAAAATACTTCAATGACATAAATAAAATATAAAATTTACTTTCTTTTAATTTTTATGTGAAATAGGAATCTTACTTTCATTATATTTTCTTAATGTAATTTGTTTTAAACTAATTGTTTATTGTAAATTAACTTTCAGCTTAATACATTCTCTTATCCTTTGTAAATACCTTTATTTGGCTTTAAAAATTTCTGGAAAAATTATTTGTTTTTATAGTAAACAATTATATGATCTATAGAGAATAAGAGATTTATATCCTTTCCAATTTGTATGACTCTTTATCCTTCCTTTGTCCAACTGCATTGTCCAATAACTCACAAATGATGCTACAAAATAGTGGCAGTAAAGGGTAGCCTTATTTTGTTTCTGGTTTTAATGAGAAAACTGTTTTCTAATAAACATGGTACATCTCTATCTATTGCTACTTTATCAAAAACAGATGGTTAATTCTGATAATTTTTATAACATTTTTGGAGATTATTTGTGATTTTTCACTCTTGGTAAAATTAGGTAACAGGTTACCCAACAATAAAACATTCTTTCCTTCTGGACTAGGTTTTATTTGGTAATGGTTTATTATACTTTAATTATTCTGTTAGATTCTATTTATTAATCTTTTTTTTTTTTTTTTTTTGCGGTACGCGGGCCTCTCACTGTTGTGGCCTCTCCCATTGCGGGGCACAGGCTCCGGACACGCAGGCTCAGCGGCCATGGCTCACGGGCCCAGCCGCTCCGCGGCATGTGGGATCTTCCTGGACCGGGACATGAACCTGTGTCCCCTGCGTCGACAGGCGGACTCTCAACCACTGTGCCACCAGGGAAGCCCCTTATTAATCTTTTATTTAAAATTTTTGTATCAATACCATATTGTATTTGATCAAACACTTTAAACTCTTATAGTATCAACTATATAATCATTTTTATATTGTGATAAATGCACATAAAATGTATTATTTTAACCACTTTAAAATTCATTGGCATTAAGTATATTCCCATTTTTGTGCTATATAATCACTTTAATCCTGCTACTCCTAATTTTGATGTAATCCTTGAAATTATCTATTGCTAATTTAAAAAAAAATTATGTGGATGTTTTTCTTCTTTCCTTTTTGTTTCCTTTCTTTTCTTCTCATTAACTTTGATCCTTTAAACTTATGAATCATTCCTAAATTCTCGTATTTGTACATCGAAGTAACCAGAAGAGTGGAAAAGAATGTCACAAATATAGCATATGTCCTTTGCCTGGTATTTTATCCTTTTCATGTCTCTTACACATTTATTTTCTTATTTGAATCTCAAAACAGTCCCTGAAGTACATGTGGGATGCCTGTTATAAACAGTGGTTCATTGTTGTACATGTGATGTAACTGATTGCAGTGCATATGGTCATATTTGGATAAAGTGCAATAAAAACAAACCTTTTCTTAACTAGTTGCTTTAAAAAAACTGAATTTATCAACTTAACTTGAAGACAAACATAGCACAGCCATAAGTGCTGCACTAACATGGACATTGCTATGTTCCTAAAATTCCTTTATATTCACTAGAAATAGACTAAATATATAATTACATGTAGTGTTTCGTTGAAAGTTCTTTGGAAAGAATCAGGAATTTAGAATTCTTACATTATGTTCCTGCACAGCATTCTACTTTTCATCCTTGAGTCACCTTTTTAATTTAAAAACTATCTTATGCCCCAGATATGTTTACCCAATAAAAACAATGTAAATGACAGTAAATAATTAAAATAATATTTAGGGATTTGGTGAATAATATTGAAGTCAGGCAAAATAATTACTGACTTGGGCCTATTCATCCTTCAGGTCTCAGCTTAAAGTACTACTTCAACAGGGAAACCATTCATAACTCTTCAGGCCAGGTGAGGCCTCCGTGTTATGTACTCCTGTATACTCTATTCATTACTTTTAAAAGCCTTTTTACAATAGAAACTAAATAAGCTTTTGTATTGTTATTTATTTATTTGCGACTCATACAAATAGTGTGATTCTGGTTAATACATGATGATATATATTATATATTATTATATAGTATACTATTAGTTTTACATATTATTAGTATATCATTAATGTTCCAGAATCTGGTCCAGAAATTAATAAGTGAAGTATCCATAATCCATAAAGTCCTGGACTGAGGCAGTGGTAAGAGACAAGTTACACAGTTTTGACCGTGTAGTATTCGTGATCAGGGATGCAGGGGACATTCCTGTGAAGTAGATTCAATAACCACTCAATAAACTTTCATTACACATTTACTCTGAACAACACTTCCATCTCAGGACTGTGAAACATGCAGAGGCATCCAAATGGTACAGAGATATAAATTACAGATCCAATTAATACACCAGAGTGATATGATATTTTTCGGAAAATACTTTTACCTTCGAAGGAGCAAGGAAATGTGACTTGGAAAGGACAGAGTGATAATGGTATGTGTGCAAGCGAGGAAATAACAGGTTCTTTGAGGCAGACGGAAAGGGTGTTGGTTTGGCTGGCTCAGTCTCCCCAGTAGGAAAAATGAGAAATGGGGTTAGCCAGCTTTGTTTCTTCAACAATACGTGTCATTTCTAACAAGAATGGAGAAGGAGCTCTAGAGAATTTAAATATAAACGAAGAAAACTGATTTTATTATATACATAATATATATCAGATATAACACAAACACACATAACTGTCTTAAAATCTGGGGAATGAGCATATTATATAATCTCTCAAGGGTTCCTTTGCTTCTCAGAACCTTCGAGTAATGGGAAACCTAGACTTGAGAAGCTATCATCAAAGTTTTCAGGCTTTGCCTAGCTTTACCAGATCAATCAATTATAACTATAAGCATAGTTCCTGGAAGCAGGGTTTTGTTTTTGTTTTGTTTTTTTCGGTACACAGGCCTCTCACTGTTGTGGCCTCTCCCGTGCGGAGCACAGGCTCCGGACGCGCGGGCTCAGCAGCCATGGCTCACGGGCCCAGCCACTCCGCGGCATGTGGGATCTTCCCGGACCGGGACACGAACCCGTGTCCCCTGCATCGGCAGGCGGACTCTCAACCACTGTGCCACCAGGGAAGCCCAGCAGGGTTTTTTAAATATAATCTAAAAGGTGACCATGGGGAGTAACGATAGGCCCCACAGATGACAAATGATGTGTAATTGGGGCTTCCTATAGCCTCATGCTTTAAAATCTAGCAAGTGATGCTTTGTAGCGTTTTCCACAAGTATGCTTGTCAGGCTAGCTAAAATGTAAAACAGACCTTTAAATGGCTCAAACAACAATAACAAAGTGTCCAGAAAATTAAACCTACAACTATATAATACAAAACTACTATATACATGACTCCATGCTGACCAGCATGTTTGTGGGTTAGAGAAAGATTGGGTTGGCATACAGGGTATAAAAAAAAGAGAGAGAGAAAAAGAAAAAAAGAAAAGAAAAGTTTCTGCCTTCTAGAATCTCCTAATCTAAGGCCCAGGAAAACCTTTCTTGTGTCTCAAGAATTCCTATCTCAAAGTGACTTTTGCAAAACTAAGGAATTAGAGAATAGTAACAAGGGAGAAAAAGGAAGCTCTCTAAACTTGCTGAGAAAAATACTTTTCATTGTACTATGTAGGAATGTTACAATGCCGGTGTCATATGTTACCAACATCATAACTTCTACCCTATGAGATTTGAACTGTAACTTTTCCTATCTAACAATGTCATTGCTCTGAAAAAGAACAAGAATCCATAGACAAGTTAATTATCATTAGCATGACTAAGCCCAGCTCCTGTAACAGATAAGTCCTTAAACCTCAAAAAGACTTATGGGTTGCTCACGTTAGCAGGCACAGCAAGGCAGTTGGGGATTGAGGTGCAGGAAATGGTGTCTCTTCTGCTGAATATTAATATAGGACCCAAGTAAATCCCATCTTGTAACACTTATTTTCAATACATAATTCCCAAATATCTAGGGAGTGGAGTGGTATCAATTCTACCCACATTCTGGTCACCAGAGTTAAGTCAAATGGACCAACTTAATTATAAGGGAAGTTGGAAGAACATAATCTTCCTTTATACCCAGGAGGAAAATGAAATGAGTGGTAGAACACCTGGCAGGGACTTTATCATCTAACCCACAAGAGAAGTGAAGGATCTAAGAGGCAATAACTAAACAAACAAACAACAGCAACAACAAATAAGGTACATACCTTAACTTCTTTCCTATGTCCGTTTTTTTCAAAACGCTGTCTTGATCCCATTTTGAGGTCCTAAGGAGAGGCCAGTCAGTTCCGCTTCAGTAGACAATTAAGTCCACACTCCCAACCTGCTCCCATATCGAGTTCTCATAATCCTGGCCACTATACACTTGTCCTAATTGTCCTAAGACCAGATACCAGTCAACCAGGGGCAGCTCCTGTGTCCTAAAGCCTGCTGAAATTATTCTAAGTAACTAATCCTAAACTTGCTTACCCATGGAAACCACAACAAAGACACTATCCACAACTCCCTTCTTTCCTTTTGCCTCATGACCAACTCTGGGGCTTCCCCTGAATGGCACTGTGTGTCATGCTGTGTTCTTCCCAGGGAACTGTGAGTAACAAAATGGTAAACTCTTTCCGGTTTCTCTCTCTTGATCTGTGGCTAACCTCACCATACCTCACCCAAGGTAATATGGTTAAAACACTGTTAAAAGGTATATAAATGTTTGATCCATTTTCAGCAAAAGCATATTTAGTTTCAGAGCCCAATCCACTGACACCTCTCAGAGCATCTTATTTGGCAATATAGCACCAATAGTATGGATCCAAATGGACAAGGGAAACAAACATTTTCATCTATTATCCAAGGGAGAGCGCTGGAAACGTTGAACCAGTTGAATGTCTCTCTCCAAGCCAGTCCTTAAATGAAAACACGTGCAATTTCATCAGCCTATAGCAGGATTGCACTCATCTCTGGAAAACATAGAGGAAAATATGTTTTTAACTGACAAGAACGTTTATGTTTTGATAGTTTGAAAAATACATCAAGAAGACTTTCCTGAAGTTTGTTGTAAGCTATTCCCTCTAAAATATGTGAGTATAAGTGTATCAAAGTAAGAAAATCTAATGCAAACTAAATGAAATAATTTTGCAGTTTATGAAACTAGCTGAAGGCTGGGTGCCAGTTCATTGAATAGCTTCATTCATGTCTTATTTCAGCGCATTCTTTTCTGAGTTTTATTTTTGAAGTGACTTAAGATGAGGGAAGAAAAAAGGGGACAGGATATGGTTCTGTGCTAGAGTTTGCCATGAACCTATTCTGTAGCAATTGTGTTTCTGAGGCATCTGTATGACCCCAGGGAGGTTTCAAGTTTGAAATAATAACACCATGAATTACTGTGAAATATACTTATTGTATTATTAACCTAGCTCTAAAGAAATATCTCTGGTGGGAAAGTACTACTAAAATAATTTATAATTTTGATTTGTGTACTACTCACAGCCTGGAGTATTAGGTAGTACTGACTCCTCGCTCTACTAGATAAGCCATACCTGATTTGTCTAGCGCCTTTTTCTCAAATATTATTTAGCTACTTTTGCTTTTACGGAAATGCCACACCAATTTCCCTGGGGAAAGGAGAAAATGAAGGACCTCTAGATTAGTGTGCCGACGGACATCAAGGAGCTAACCTGAGTTTGAATTCTAGATCCTAGACTTAAACAGCTCTTGCAAGCTTGATCTGATCACTTAAAATCTTTGAGGACCTGTTTCATACCTTTAAAATATTAACAATGATAACTTTCTTCTCTAGGGGTGTCAGAATTTAAAAATTTAAGGCATACAAAATACTTCATATAAAGCCTTCTAGACAGGAGGTGCTAAATAGTTGGAGGAATTGGGGTGAAATTCATCCAGACTGCACATTTCTACATCTTAATATCAATTTAGGTCAACAAAGGACAGATTTGTCTGTCCCAGTTTATCAATGCCTTACCATCATTGATGTCATAGTCCAAAATATACCATCTCAGGCACACTCCAGAACATGTTTCCGGATACAATTAATGCTTGAGTGCTTGCCTAAGTTTTTGACACAGAAATAATTGTTTTTAGTTTAACAAAATAAAAAAATAATGTTACCATTTACTGAGCATGTACTAAGTGACTAGCACCATGAAGAGCATTTTGTTTTAAATTTCAAAACAATCCCATGGGTATTCATTAGTAAATTCTTCCTCCTTCCCTCCCTCCTTGTCTCTTTCCTTCTTTTCTTCCATCCTTCCTTCTGTCCTAACACCCTGCCCCATTTTTATCTTCCACGTAGAGTTTACACAAAAAAGTATATCTGGCCCTCCTTGTGCACAACTTAGAACTTGGTCAGAGTCTAGTTGCCTAATTTAACAATCCATGCATGCTAAAGCATTTAGTTTACAGAGTGTTCCTTTAAAAAGTGAACACATTAAAAAAGTAAATATTACCATTTAAGACACCTTCAGAGGAAAACTATGTATTTTCCATGAAATTGTTGCCTAGGAAACGATGATTTCATCTTATTTTTGGCATAGAACTGTAGGTGTCTAAAAGCTCTGAATCAGTGCACACACAGCATGAACGCAGATATTTATGAAGCCAGCAAGACAGCAGGGTCGCTTCTACCTTGTGGTCTCCAGAGAGGAAATTTTGTCTAAGAACTCCTTTTTTAAAACATCTTTATTGAAGTGTAATTGCTTTACAATGTTGTGTTAGTTTCTGCTGTATAACAAAGTGAATCAGTTATGTGCATACCTATATCCCGATATCCGCTCCCTCTTGCGTCTCCCTCCCACCCTCTCTAAACCACTCCTCTAGGTGGTCACAAAGCACCCAGCTGATCTCTCTGTGCTATGCGGCTGCTTCCCACTAGCTAGCTATTTTACATTTGGTAGTGTATACATCTCAATGCCACTCTCTCACTTCGTCCCAACTTACCCTTCCCCCTCCCCGTGTCCTCAAGTACATTCTGTGCCTCTGTGTCTTTATACCTGTGCTGCCCCTAAGTTCATCAGAACCATTTTTTTTTAGATTCCATATATATGTGTTAGCATACTGTATGTGTCTTTCTCTTTCTGACATACTTCACTCTGTATGACAGGCTCTAGATCCATAGACCTCATTACAAATAACTCAATTTTGTTCCTTTTTATGGCTGAGTAATATTCCATTGTATATATGTGCCACATCTTCTTTATCCATTCATCTGTTGATGAACACTTAGGTTGCTTCCATGTCCTGGGTATTGTAAATAGTGCTGCAATGAATATTGTGGTACATGACTCTTTTGAATTATGGTTTTTTCAGGGTATATGCCCAATAGGGGGATTGCTGGGTCATATGGTAGTTCTATTTTTAGTTTTTTAAGGAACCTCCATACTGTTCTCCATAGTGGCTGTAACAATTTACATTCCCACGAAAAGTGCAAGAGTGTCCCCTTTTCTCCACACCCTCTCCAGCATTTACTGTTTGTAGATTTTTTGACGATGGACATTCGGACCTGTGTGAGGTGATATCTCATTGTAGTTTTCATTAGCATTTCTCTAATGATTAGTGATGTTGAACATCTTTTCATGTGTTTGTTGCAATCTGTATATCGTCTTTGGAGAAATGTCTATTTAGGTCTTCTGCCCATTTATGGATTCGGTTGTTTGTTTTTTTGACATTGAGCTGCATGAACTGCTTGTAAATTTTGGAGATTAATCCTTTGTCAGTTGCTTCACTTGCAAATATTTTCTCCCATTCTGAGGGTTGTCTTTTCATCTTGCTTATGGTTTCCTTTGCTGCGCAAAAGCTTTTAAGTTTCATTAGGTCCAATTTATTTATTTTTGTTTTTATTTTCATTTCTTTAGGAGCTGGGTCAAATAGGATCTTGCTGTAATTTATGTCATAGAGTGTTCTGCCTATGTTTTCCTCTAAGAGTTTTAGAGTGGCCTTACATTTAGATATTTAATCCATTTTGAGTTAATTTTTGTGTGTGGTGTTAGGAAGTATTCTAATTTCATTCTTTTACATATAGCTGTCCAGTTTTCCCAGCACCACTTATTGAAGAGGCTGTCTTTTCTCCACTGTATACTCTTGCCTCCTTTATCAAAGATAAGGTGACCATATGTGCATGGGTTTATCTCTGGGCTTTCTATCCTGTTCCATTGATCTGTCTTTCTATTTTTGTGCCAGTACCATACTGTTTTGATTACTGTAGCTTTGTAGTATAGTCTGAAGCCAGGAACCTGATTCCTCCACTTCTGTTTTTCTTTCTAAATATTGTTTGGCTATTCAGGGTCTTTTGTGTTTCCATACAAATTGTGAAATTTTTTGTTCTAGTTCTGTGAAAAATGCCATTGGTAGTTCGATAGGGATTGCACTGAATCTGCAGATTGCTTTAGGTAGTATGGTCATATCTCCAATGTTGGTTCTTCCAATCCAAGAACATGGTATATCTCTCCATCTGTTGGTATCACCTTTAATTTCTTTCATCAGTGTCTTATAGTTTTCTGCATACAGGTCTTTTGTCTCCTTAGGTAGGTTTATTCCTAGGTATTTTATTCTTTTTGTTGCAGTGGTAAATGGGAGTGTTTCCTTAATTTGTCTTTCAGATGTTTCATCATTAGTGTATAAGAATGCAAGAGATTTCTGTGCACTAATTTTGTATCTTGCTACTTTACCAAATTCATTGATTAGCTCTAGTAATTTTCTGGTAGATTCTTTAGGATTCTCTATGTATAGTATCGTGTCATCTATAAACAGTGACAGTTTTACTTCTTCTTTTCCAATTTAGATTCCTTTTATTTCTATTTCTTCTCGATTGCTGTGGCTAAAACTTCCAAAAGTATGTTCAGTAATATTGGTGAGAGTGGGCAACCTTGTCTTGTTCCTGATTTCGGAGGAAATGGTTTCAGTTTTTCACCATTGAGAATGATGTTGGCAGTAGGTTTGTCATATGTGGCCTTTGTTATGTTGAGGTATACTTTCTGGAGAGTTTTTTTTTTTTATCATAAATGGGTGTTGAATTTTGTCTAAAGCTTTTTCTGCATGTATTGAGATTATCAAATGGTTTTTATCCTTCAATTTGTTAATATGGTGTATCACATTGATCTGCATATCTTGAAGAATTCTTGCATTCCTGGGATAAACCTCACTTGACCATGGTGTATGATCCTTTTAATGTGCTGTTGGTTCTGTTTGCTCGTATTTTGTTGAGGATTTTTGCATCTATGTTCATCACAGGTATTGGCCTGCAGTATTGTTTTTTTGTGACATCTTTGTCTGGTTTTGTATCAGGGTGATGGTGGCCTCATAGAATGAGTTTGGAAGTGTTCTTCTCTCTGTTATATTTTGGAAGAGTTTGAGAAGGATATGTGTTAGCTCTTTTCTAAATGTTTGATAGAATTCGTCTGTGAATTCATCTGGTCCTGGGCGTTTGTTAGTTGGAAGATTTTTAATCACAGTTTCAATTTCAGTGCTTGTGATTGGTCTGTTTATATTTTCTATCTCTTCCTGGTTCAGTCTTGGAAGGATGTGCTTTTCTAAGAATTTGTCCATTTCTTCCAGGTTGTCCATGTTATTGACATGTAGTTGCTTGTAGTAATCTCTCATGATCCTTTGTATTTCTGCAGTGTCAGTTGTTACTTCTCCTTTTTCATTTCTAAATCTGTTGATTTGAGTCTTCTCCCTTTTTTTCTTGATGAGTCTGCCTAATGGTTTATGAATTTTGTTTATCTTCTCAAAGAACCAGCTTTTAGTTTTATTGATCTTTGCTATTGTTTCCTTCATTTCTTTTTCATTTACTTCTGATCTGATCTTTATGATTTCTTTCCTTCTGCTAACTTTGGGTTTTTTTTTTTTATTCTTCTTCCTCTAATTGCTTTAGGTGTAAGGTTAGGTTGTTTATTTGAGATGTTTCTTGTTTCTTGAGGTAGGATTGTATTGCTATAAACTTCTCTCTTAGAACTGCTTTTGCTGCATCCCAGAGGTTTGAGTTGTGTTTTCATTTTCATTTGTCTCTGGGCAATTTTGATTTCCTCAGTGATCTCTTGGTTATTTAGTAGTGTATTGTTTAGCCTCCATGTGTTTGTAGTTTTAACAGTTTTTTTCCCTGTAATTGATATCTAGTCTCATAGCGTTGTGGTCAGAAAAGATATCAGATAAAATTTCAATTTTCTTAAATTTACCAAGGTTTGAGTTGTGACCCAAGATATGATCTATCCTGGAGAATGTCCCATGAGCACTTAAGGAGAAAGCGTATTCTGTTGTTTTTGGATGGAATGTCCTATAAATATCAATTAAGACCATCTTGTTTAATGTGTCATTTAAAGCTTGCGTTTCCTTATTTATTTTCATTTTGTACGATCTGTCCATTGGTGAAAATGGGGTGTTAAAGTCCCCTACTATGATTGTGTTACTGTCAATTTCCCCTTTTATGGCTGTTAGCATTTGCCTTATGTATTGAGGTGCTCCTATGTTGGCTGCATAAATATTTACAATTGTTATACCTTCTTCTTGGACTGATTCCTTGATCATTATGTAGTGTACTTCTTTGTCTCTTGTCTTTATTTTAAAGTTTATTCTGTCTGATATGAGAATTGCTATGCCAGCGTTCTTTTGATTTCCATTTGCATGGAATATCTTTTTCCATCCCCTTACTTTCAGTCTGCATGCATTACTAGGTCTGAAGTGGGTCTCTTGTAGACAGCATATGTATGAGTCTTGTTTTTGTATCCATTCAGCCAGTCTATATCTTTTGGTAGGAGCATTTAGTCCATTTACATTTAAGGGAATTATTGATATGTATGTTCCTATTACCATTTTCTTAATTGTTTGGGGTTTGTTTTTGTAGGTCTTTTCCTTCTCTTGTGTTTCCTGCCTAGGGAAGTTCCTTTAGCATTTGTTGTAAAGCTTGTTTTGTGGTGCTGAACTCTTAACTCTTGCTTACCTGTAAAGGTTTTAATTTCTCCTTCGATTCTGAATGATATCCTTGCTGGGTGGAGTAATCTTGGTTGTAGGTTTTTTCCGTTTCCTCACTTTAAATATGTCCTGTCACTCCCTTCTGGCTTGCAGAGTTTCTGCTGAAAAAGCAGCTATTAACCTTATGGGGACTCCCTTGTATGTTATTTGTTGTTTTTCCCTTGCCGCTCTTAATATTTTTTCTTTGTATTTAATTTTTGACAGTTTGATTAATATGTGTCCCGGTGTGTTTCTCTTGGGTTTATCCTGTTTGGGACTCTCTGAGCTTCCTGGACTTGGTTGACTATTTCCTTTCCCATGTTAGGGAAGTTTTCATCTATAATCTCTTCACATATTTTCTCAGGTCTGTTCTTTTTCTCTTCTTCTGGGACCCCTATAATTCTAATGTTGGTGTGTTTAATGTTGTCCCAGAGGTCTCTGAGACTGTCCTCAATTCTTTTCATTCTTTTTTCTTTATTCTTCTCCCTGGCAGTTATTTCCACCATTTTTCTTCCAGTTCACTTATCCATTCTTCTGCTTCAGTTATTCTGCTATTGATTCCTTCTAGAGTATTTTTAATTTCAGTAATTGTGTTGTTTGTCATTGTTTGTTTGCTCTTTAGTTCTTCTGGATCCTTGTGAAATGTTTCTTGTATTTTCTCCATTCTGTTTCCAAGAGTTTGGATCATCTTTACTATCATTACTCTGAATTCTTTTTCAGGTAGGTTGCCTATTTCATCTTCATTTATTTGGTCTGGTAGGTTTTTACCTTGCTGCTTCATCTGTAACATATATTTTTTGTCGTTTCTTTTTCTTTCTTTCTTTCTTTCTTTTTTTTTTTTTGATGGGTGGTGCCGTATCCCTGTCTTACTGGTTGCGTGGCCTGAGATGTCGAGCACTGGAGTTTTCAGGCAGTTGGATAGAGCTGTCTTGGTGCTGAGATGAGGACCTCCAGGAGGCCTCACTCTGATTGATATTCTATGGTGTCTGAGGTTCTCTGTTAGTCCAGCAGTTTGGATTTGGAGCTCCCACCATAGCAGTTCAGGCCCGACCTCTGGCCTGGGAACCAAGATCCTGCAAGCTTCGTATTGCAGTTAAAAAAAAAAAAAAAAAAAAGGAGGAAAGAAAGAGAAAAAGGAGCAGTACAATATCAAAGAAATAAAGACAAAGTCAAATTAGAAAGATAAAAAATATATTAGGAAAAATAAAACTATAATTGAAACAACAGCAACAAGGTAAAATAAAATCACAACAGTAATAGAAAGAAAAAAAAAATAGAGGGAGTGGGGAACAAGCCAAAAGGAGAAATCACTACCAAAGTATAAAGAATAAAATAAAATTAGAAAAATAAAAGATTTATTAGGAAAAATAAACATATGAAAAAATCAGCAGCAATGAATCAACAAGGTAAAACAGAACCTTAATGTAAAAGAGGGGGGAAAAAAGAAACAAAGCTCTGGCTACGGGGGTGGAGTTTATGTGGGGGTGGAACTTAGGCAGGGGCAGGGTTTAGGTGGGGCAGGACCTAGGCAGTGGGGGTGACGTTTGAGCATGGGGCAGGGCCTAGGCTCAGGACCCACATAGCTGGATAAGGCCCTGGGGGCGGGGCCTAGGTGGGGCGACATTCAAGCATGGGACGGGGCCTCTGCTTAGGACCTGTGCAGATGGGGAGAGGCAGCATGTGGAAAGGAGGGCCTCCAGAGTGTGGAGTTCCGGAGTTTGGAGGTAGGGCCCTGGGTGAGGGTGTGTGGGTGGGGTTTAGTCCCAGTGCATTGGAAGGGGTCTCAGAGTGTAGAGGCAGGGCCCTGGGTGGGGGTGTAGGGGCGGGGCTTGGGCTCATTGCGGCAGGAGGGAGGCTCCGAGGGCAGAGGATTAGGCCCGGGAGCCCAAAAGGCTCCCTGGTGCCTAAGTGGACAGGGAAAGCACTGGCCGCGTTCCTTTACGTTCCTCTTTCCCCCCCACCATCTCCCCCAGGGTGTTCCCTTGCCCCTAATGGTGCCTGGGTCCTGCTGGGTGCCCGAACTCCTCCCCTCCCCCAGGGCCCCCTCAGGGGTGCCGGTCCCGGAAGTCTGGTCTTTATTTTTATATTTGCTCCCCCTTCCCTCTCTCCCAGTCCCTCAGGACCCGCCCAGCTGGAGGGGGCCTCGGTGGGCAGAGGATCAGGCCCGGGATCTCAGTAGGCTCCCAGGGGCTCAAAGGGGCAGGGGAAACCTGGCCACGCTCCCCTTTGATCCTCTGACCTCTCAGTGGTCCCCCAATTTCCCCCTTCGGGTGTGGGATCCCTCCCCCTCCCCCAGCCGCCTCTCAAGGGCGCCAGTCCCGTCCCGCTTCCACTTCTCCTCCCCCCTAACTCCCCCCAGGCCCCACGTCCTACCGGGTCGTTGGCGGTTCCTCCCGTCCTCTTAGGTGTCTGTGGTCCCCCCTCTTAAGAATTTTTTGAGAGATCAGCTGGATAAGAACATCCCTAGGAGAAAGTAAGAAGGATTTAAGTAGATATTTTCCCAAAGAAGATATAAAAATGGCCATTAAATACACCAAAGGTGCCGGGAGGAGCTGGGGCGGGGGCAGTCAGAGGTGGCACCAGAATCAGGGATTTGGTCTTTGGTGCCAAAAGAGTACTGGACCCCCAGTGGGACGAAAGACATTAAAAACATTTTTTTTTTAATGCTCAACACCACTAATCATCAGAGAAATGCAAATCAAAACCCTAGTGAGGTATCACCTCATGCCAGTTTGGATGGCCTCTATCAAAAAAACAATAAGTGTTGGTGAGGCTGTGGAGAAATCGGAACCCTTGTTGATGGGTATGTAAAATGGTGCAGCTGCTTTGGGAACCAGTATGGAGATTTCTTTAAAATTTAAAAATAGAATAACCATATAATCCAGCAATCCCACTTCTGGGTATTTATCAAAAGAATAATAATAAAAAAATCTCAAAGAGATATTTGCATATCCATGTATATTACAGCATTATTTAAAATAACCAAGCATGGAAACAACCTAAGTATCCATCAATGAATGAATGGATAAAGAAAATATATATTGGGCTGGCCAAAATGTTCTTTCAGTTTTTTCCGTAAAATGGCTCTAGTAGCACTTAGTTGTCTTTAACTTCATTCAGAACAATTTTGTTAGATTGTATTGTGACAGCTGTCATATCAGCATGCATTTTTTAAAAAACTTATCAAAATTGGTGAGTTTTTATGTAGCCATTTTAATATTGGAGATGGAAGATAAACAACATTTTCAGCATATCTTATTTTATTTTTTCAAGAAAGGTAAAACCACAACTGAAATGCAAGAAAAGATTTGTGCAGTGTGTGGAGAAGGTGCTGTGACTGATCGAACGTGTCAAAAGTGGTTTGCGAAGTTTCATGCTGGAGATTTCTCACTGGATGATGCTCCACAGTCGGGTAGACCAGTTGAAGTTGATAGCAATCAAATTGAGACATTAACTGAGAATAGTCAACATTTTACCACGCTGGAGGTAGCCAACATACTCGAAATATCCAAATCAAGCATTGAAAATCATTTGCACCAGCTTGGCTACGTTCATTGCTTTGATGTTTGGGTTCCACAAAAGTTTAGCGAAAAAAAACTTCTTGACCTTATTTCCGCATGCTATTCTCTACTTAAATGGAATGAAAATATTCCATTTAAAAAAAATTGTGATGGGCATTGAAAAGTGGATACTGTAGAATAATGTGGAACGGAAGAGATCGTGGGGCAAGCGAAATGAACCACCACCAACCACACCAAAGGCAAGCCTTCATCCAGAGAAGGTGATGTTGTGTATATGGTAGGATTGGAAGAGAGTCCTCTGTTACGAGTTCCTTCCGGAAAACCAAATGATTAATTCCAACAAGTACTGCTCCCAGCAGCACTTGATGAAAAGCGTCTGGAATTAATCAGCAGAAAACGCATAATCTTCCATCAGGATAACGCAAGACTGCATGTTTCTTTGATGACCAGGCAAAAACTGTTACAGCTTGGCTGGGAAGTTCTGATTCATCTGCCATATTCAGCAGACATTGCACCTTTGGATTTCCATTTATTTCAGTGTTTACCAAATTCTCTTAATGGAAGAAACTTCAATTCCCTGGAAGACTGTAAAAGGCACCTGGAACAGTTCTGTGCTCAAAAAGATAAAAAGTTTTGGGAAGATGGAATTATGAAGTTGCCTGAAAAATGGCAGAAGGTAGTGGAACAAAATGGTGAATACGTTGTTCAATAAAGATCTTGGTGAAAATGAAAAATGTGTCTTTTTTTCCCCCCCTCTTTAAAGCCAAAGGAACTTTTTGGCCAACCTAATATCTTATATACATTATATATATAGTATGTATATATATATATATGTACATATATATGACTATTATTCAGACTTCAAAAAGGAAATCCTGTCATGTACTACAACATGGATGAACCTTAAGGACGTTATTGTGAGTGAAATAATCCCGTAGCTAAAAGAAAAAATTGCAAGATTCCGCTTATATGAGGTATCTAAATTAGTCATAGAAACAGAAAATAGAAACGTGGTTGCCAGTGAGGGGAGAAGGGAATAATTGCAAATTGTCACCAGGGAACATTTTGGGCTGTAGTAAGATTCTATATCTTGATTGTGGCAGGGTTTACACAACTACATACAGTTGGTCAAATTATATAAATACTACAAGATGATTCCTGTGAATACTAGATAAACCTAACAGCAGTTGCAGGATCATAGACAGTGAATTCAGGAATTCCTTCATCTGAGTCAAAGCTCACCTCTTTCCAATCAGTGTGACCTCAAGGGTCTTATATAGTGTGTGGTTCTCATTTTTCTCATCTGTAAAATAGTCATAAAATTTACCTCTGTGTAGAGCTCTTTTGGCACAGTGTTTGACATCTGCACATAATAGATTTTTTTCTAATTTCCCTTCCTTTCCCTTTAAGCCGGTATTTTTCAAAGTATGACTTTTGGACTTCTAGCATCAAGATCACCTGTTGTATATTAAAATGCAACCCCTGAGAATAAGATTGCAGAAAGTACATTTTTACAAGTGCCGAAATCGAGCTTACACTGTTACTGTGATACCCTCAGGCCCCACTTGTTCCCAGCCTCTGCAGCCCTTCTTTTCCACAAGCAAAATCCCCACCTGAAGGATCTTCCTCAATCTAAGAATGATTTTAATCTTAAATCATGAAGGACTTGTTTTATGTTTTGTTTTGTTTTTTCCCCTAAGTGTCATTAGTAGACTTCCTGTATTAGAATATCTTGGGGGTGCTTGTTTAAAATCCAGATGTTTGAACCACAATCCATTCCCTCCAAATTATAATTTCTGGGGGTAGGAATTCAGAAATATGCATTTAAACAAGCTTCCTAGGTAATTCTTATAAACTTTGAGAACTATAGCCAAACCCAGCAATCACACTTACCAAAAGCGAGAGTAATCTTGGGCCTGGTTTTGCTAATTCAATTCATGTCTACTGTCCTGTGCCCGGTTCTCGCTTCTAAGCAGCAGGAATGGAGGACTTCACTGTATTTGTAATGGAAGATTCTGGCCCCAACCTACAGTCCAGTGACCAGATTCTGATTCCTACTGATATTTCTTTATTCTGAAATTGCTTATGGAGCAACTAATCTAAGCGTTAGGGATACAGCACTGACAACAGAAAAAGAAAAAGCCATGCTTTCCTGGTTTTCTAGTAGCATATACAGACAATTAACAAAATTAAGCAATTAAACATAGCCTGTTAGATGACTAAACGTTATGGAGAAAAATGAAACGCTAAAAGAAATAGAAGTGGGAAGATTATAATTTTAAATAGGATGATCGGGAAAGGTGTAATGAGAAGGTGTTGATCGACCTGCTACCTTAGCTTCCTAATGTGGTCTCATGAAAAATAATCCTTTTGTTACTAATGTCCTGCCTACACTTTTTTGGGGAGCATGCCAGTAATTGAATGGGTCACTGCCTGATATGGACTGTTGGTCCAAGCCCACCACCTGAAGTCTCTCACCATAGCCTTCAGATGTCAAATTCTGGGATGGGACCTGCTTTCCTAAAGCCTGGAGCTGGGTCTGGCTATGAGGTCTGTCCCATGACATTTTTCTCAGTTTGGCCATTACCAACCCTACCTAGAGATGATAGTCACCTGGATTTGATGAGCTAATTGCAGTGATAGACTCCTACCAGAAGAGGGCAGCAGAGGGTTGCAGAGTAAAAGCTGCTGCCGGCCTAGATCTCCCCCCACAGCTCTTGTTCAAACAAAGCACTAAGGTAGTCAACGTCAAGAGGTGAGTTCACTGAGGGAAGCATTGGCTTCAGCAACATCTTTTATAAGAGCTGGGACTGGTATGGAATTGCACATGCCCTGGAAAAAAAGAGAGAGCACGGTATATGAAAGTGACAATTTTGATACACTTTTCTAACAAGCTCTCTTACCTACTAACAAACATTCAATTTCTTGCTAAGTAACATAGATGCCATGACATAAATGTCTATCCCTACTGTGGCCCCTCTTTACTCCTTCCCTGTTAAATTCCACTCCATTACCAACACAATGGCTTCTGAGTGTTCTGAGAGAGCTTAAGACTCAAACATTTTTTCCTTCTCTGGTAAACATTTATTCATCTTGAGTCCCAGCTTAAGTTGAGCCTATACAGAATTAAAACTGGAGTCTCAGAGCCTCCCCTAATTTGAGAATAACATGAAGGCAGGAATGAGACCACTGTGTGGGGTTCTTCTCTGCAATCCCAGCAACTAGCCCAGTGCCTGGTACCTTAGAGACACTCATTGCTATTTATTGCAAGACTCCATATTATTACAAAAGGCAATTAGCCCAGATGGCAATTTTTATTTATTTTATTTATTTATTTATTTTGTGGTAGGCGGGCCTCTCACTGTTGTGGCCTCTCCCGTTGCGGAGCACAGGCTCCGGACGCGCAGGCCCAGCGGCCATGGCGCGCAGGCCCAGTCGCTCCGCGGCATGTGGGATCTTCGCGGACCGGGGCACGAACCCGTGTCCCCTGCATCGGCAGGCGGACTCTCAACCACTGCGCCACCAGGGAAGCCCCAGATGGCAATTTTTAAAGTTCTTCTTTCTAAAAAGGGGATGTGGTATGACAAATTTCATTTCTACCTTATGCTCAGCAGAAACCAGACATAAAGCCTCCTTTGTCAGCAGTACCAAGCAGGAAGCCTCTCACCTACTGATCTCTTTGGGCAGCAACCTGACAGTGACACTGAACAAATGAAGATTCAGATGCATTAGAGGAAAGCAGAATGTCCTTAAAATGATAATCCCCCTGACCCTTGGTCCAAACAAGGCCAAAAGTCAGTAGTATCCTCTGTGCTCCTGATCGCTAGGATACTGCCGCCTGTCAGCTACAGCAAATTTACCAACATCTCTCCCAGGATGAGAACTAACAGAATTCTGGGCAAGAAGCAAGATAATATTCTTGACTCCCAGGGCCAAATATATGAGAAAGGCAAAGGAATAGAATTCATTGAGTTTTTTCTTTCCATGCTTTCCATGCTTAGTTTTTATAACACATCTGTAGAAAGATATTATTATTTTCCTCATTCTTAGGAGGCAGTAAAGAGAGATAAAAAGACTCATTCAAGGTCACTTACCAGGTCTCTTGATGTTAGGGTCCATGTTTTTTTCTATTCCTCCATGCTTCAATAAAAAGTAACCCATGTGTCATGTTTTAAAATTTACAAAATATATTAATATTGATTTTCTAATTTATTCATCACCAGCACTATATTGGACAGATAAAATATTAGTTCTCTCTTTGGACAGATGAGGATACTAAGGCCAGAATGGGAGCATATGAATTTTGACTATAAATCCTATCTTCTTTAAACAGATGGCCTGCCCTTGTAGAGTTAGGTCAGGCTGTTCAACTTATAACTAAGAACAGGCCAACAGGTCTTTACAAGATAAGATCTGCCCTTTTAGTCTTAGATGGGCGCTTAATAGCAACTCAAACTGCCCATACATAAGGTGATTAAAAACATACAAAATTGCATTTCCTTTACTCAAAATGCTGAAAAGACATCAAAAATAAACACAAAATAATCACGGTCCTTGCTGCTTTCTAACGTGTGAAGAGGATGGGGAGGGAGGTGGCCGTGACATTATTATCAGATAAGGAGGTGAGCAACAGAAAGCAAGTGGTGGGGCAGTCCAGTTGTTTGGTGGAGTACGTTAATGAATTTTTAATGATAAGGTTATACAAACCTGAAATTTAGGGCTGAGTTTGGCAGTAGGGTCTAATAAGAGCTAAATTTGTTACAGAAGAAAATCACGGGATGTGCCTTGTTTTGTTTGAATTAACACTAAACAGCAACAAAGGAAAAATCCTGAAATTCACACAGAAAACTATATTGAATAGACATGAAGTCCAAGGTGAAATGTGACTATAACAATTGACCTCCCTCAGAATTTCAGAAATATTGGAGAAGAAATTTGGTAGGCAGTGGGGGGCGGGGGGGCTTGTCAAGTTAATTCAATCCAGGTATTAAGAAGAAAGGAGAGCCTAACTGATGTCTAGATTATACCTGCAGTCCACAGTATGACGTCCCAGTGTTTATTGAGCAATTACTATGTATCAGCTTTGTTTAATGTATTTTCCGTACATGGTTTTATCCAATTCTCATAACTCTATTAAGTGAATAAAAGGATCATCAACATTTTACAAATGAACAATGAGACTTAGAGATATTATGTAACTTCTCTCAAAATCCCATGGGAAATAATCAGAATCAGGATAGGATCAGCTAGGTCTACTTGATTCTGGTGATTGTGACCTTAAAATCGTTCTACTCCATAATTTCAAGAACTTGAAAATATAATTATAGTTAGAGCAGAAACTTTTTATCTCTAAGGTATTCATTAATTTAGATTCAACTCTGTCACAAAGAGTTAACATGACTTCCAAGAAATATGCTAATAGAGCCATTAGTTAGAATGCTCCCTTATTATCACCAGTTAAAATATAATCAAAACAAGTTATTCTAATGAAATTCTCTCACAGGTTGCAAACTTCTCTTCATTATACCCAGGAAGTAAATGTATATGTCAAGGAAAAGCTTAGGTTCCTATTTAACTTTTAGAAATTTTAACTTCCAAGGATAAATTAGTATGATAGAATTATTTAACAAAAAACTCTCAGGTTTTTTGCATTTATATCGTGGAAGCAGCCTCAAATATGTAAAGGGATAGTGATGCTTTTATACCTAAAAGTAATTTGGAAATATTCAATTCAATAAGCTGGCCTTTGAGCTGGGCTCTGACTGGTTGGCAGGTGGGATTGGTGATAAGAGAAAGGGATCAAAAATAAATAGAGGGACTTCCCTGGTGGCAGAGTCGTTAAGAATCCTCCTGCCAGTGCAGGGGACACGGGTTTGATCCCTGGTCCAGGAAGATCCCACATGCCACAGAGCAACTAAGCCCCTGCGCCACAACTACTGAGCCTGTGCTCTAGAGCCTGCAAGCCACACCTACTGAGCCCGTTTGCCACAACTACTGAAGCCCACACCCCTACAGCCGTGCTCCGCAACGAGAAGCCACTGCAATGAGAAGCCCACGCACAGCAACAAAGAGTAGCCTCCGCTCTCTGCAACTAGAGAAAGGCCGTGCGCAGCAATAAAGGCCCAATACAGCCAATAAATAAATAAATAAACATTTAAATAAATAGAGTATTTGGGTCCTCTCCAGGAGGAATTTATACTTCAAATTCAAAAAAAAAAAAAAAAAAAAAAAAAAAAGAAGCCTAGTTGCTTACATATTAAATAACTGGGGAATTTTTCAAGAAAATCCACTAGGAAATGATAATATGATGCTAAAATAACACAAATAACTAACAATTAATGAGTGATTTCTATTGCCAGGCACTAAGGAAGAAAATTTCCTTATATTATTGTACAACAGCTTTATAAAGTCTTTATTATTTATTTCCATTTTACCAATGAAGAAAGAGATTCTGTCATGGGCATGGAGACAAGGGGAACGGGAGGGAAGGGCTTGCAGTCTGAATCCAGGAGCCAATAGTCCCCTTTACTCCCAACCTGGAATCTAGTGAGCCTTTGTATTAGTATTATCTTCTAGGGTGAATGGGGCTACTTCCACCTACCAAAATCATCCTGCCATGTAGCGTCTCCTATATCTTAATCATTCTAGAAGGGCTTTGTTGGATGGTTAGTAGATCAGCCATGAGTGTTTTGGGATGCAAGTAAATAAACTTTGTTAACTAGTGACTTAAAATACATGGATTATGACTCTCATATAACAAGCATCTTGTAATAAGATGCTGATGATATGGTTCAAAGACTCAATGAAAACAGAGTGAACATCTCTGTCATTGTATCATTCTCCTGGCTTTGTCTCATCTTCACATGGAGGCTGCCTCAACTTCAGGCATCATATTGGCATCCATAACAGTATGAATGAGTAAAGGGATAAGTTCATCTTTGTGGGTCTCCAGGTAGCTATAAGAGTAATAATATTAATAACTATAATAAGAGCAGTAATAATAACTTTGATGTATTTGTAGCTGCACATGTGGTAGGTTGTATAATATTTTTCCACAGATTTTCTTACATAATCCTTCTGACAATTCTAGGAACAAATATTATTATCTTCATTTTACCTATGATAAGGTTGAGACCCAGAAAGGTAACATCTTATCTTCAAGGTCATATAGTTAGTAAGAAGGAAAAGCACAGTTCCAGATCTGTTCTTTCTGGCTCTCACTGTGATGCTCTTAATCCTATGCTGTACTGATTTTTATAGGCATTGAATGAGTGATGGTTGAATATATTTGTGTGTAACTATACTTCAAAACCTCTTTCAGATGCCACATTCTCCATCACGCCCTTCATGGTCCACTATTCTTTTAAGATTCCTCTTTCCCTCTTTTCAATTTCTGTTACATCTCTATGGCATCTTATCCATCATTCTATCAGGCTCATTTGCCACATTTCCTTTTTTCTTACATTCTATTGTAAGAACCTACTGAACAGGGTCCACACCCATTATTAAGCTCAGGCTTGTGGTGGGTGTTTAGTAAATGTGTGCTGAGAAGTCAAATGATACTCTCTGCCTGGCCCTGCTGCCTACTGTTTTATGAACTGTGCTGGAATCTGGGATTCAATTTGGCTGAGTCCAATTGCTTGGCCTCTCTTTTGCCATTGCTAGATGTGCTGGTCATGAAACATAATTTATAATCTCTGGAAATATAAATGGGATTCAGCAACTTTAAAATATTCAACTAGCCCAACCAATAATCTCCAGAGTGGAAAATACAGCTTTTTTTTTCTGCACAAATAAAAATTCAGTCCCATATATTAAATCAAGGGGTCTGTTTTTGTGATATGTTAAATATTTGTATTTTAAGGTAACAGTACATTTAGAAACAGTATCATAAAAGTTGTCACTTTCTAGTTGCATGTTACATCTCTTTATTCTAGAACTTAAGTTTATTGTTTATTGTACATTTCCTATTCATCAGATATCCTGAGAGTGCTGTCTCATCTGTTCATTCTTTCCTTAACCCAGAAAATATTTAATAATAACACCTATTCTGTACGTGACACTATAGGAAGAACTGGAAATAAAGAGATATTGTCGTATTACAGATATCAGGAAGAATTATATTCAAGGTACATTAGCAGGCAAAGGAATGAGCCAATTTTCTTGAAAACATTATAGAAGCCATTCTAGAAAACATTATAGAAGACAAAATATTTGAAGACGGATGAGAAGGAATTTGTTAGCTGGACAAGAAGACAATAGGATAAAGGAAAAATCATATATAAACATATCAAAAATATGACACATTGGGGAAATATGAGTAATTCTATGTGGGTAAAGTGTGGATTGCAACACGAGAGTGATGGAAGCAGAGTTGACTTAGCAGGTGGGCAGTAAATCACAGTACATCTCACTTACCCAGTTAAGGTTCCTGTAGTCCTGTACGGAATAACTGAGTGCAAATCAAACAGCAAAAGCCATGTTTAGTTGCTACTGTTGTTCAATGGTTATAATGGGTTCTCCCATCTCCTGCTTTGTTTTTCGTCTGGTGAAGCAATAAGACGGGGTGATGCTCAGACCAGCTATACCACACACCATTACTTTGCATAAGTGGCGTATTAATTATCTATTTTTGGCTAATAAGGTACTCCCAAACTTATCAACTTAAGTCAGCATTTTTTTCCCACACAGTTTCTGACAACCAGAGATCCTGGAGCGGATTAAGTGAATATTTTGGATTCAAGGGCTGTCATGAGGTTTTGGTCAAGCTGTCAGGTAGGACTGTAGTCATCTGGAGGCTTGACATGGGCTAGAGAATCTCATTCAAATATCAGTTCCATAGTATTGCCCATGACATAGTAGGTGGTTTCCCCTAGTGGAATGAGAGAAAGAGGGGGAGAGAGAAAAGAAAAAGAATATTCAATGTCTTTTATAACCTACAGTTTCCAAAGTTTCACAGTGTCTCTTCCGTTTTGTTCTACTGTACACACAGAGTATCTGTGATATAATGTAAGTAGGGAATATACAGGGACATGAGTACTAGGAGGTGGGGATCAGTAGAGGCTATCTTACAAGCTGCTTACCACAGTCTGCTCTCTGGATCCAATGATCCGCATCACTCTTGCATGAAAAATACACAAAACACATTCAAGGCCCCCCAAAGCTTCATTCAATTATAGCATCTGCTTGAAGTACATAATCTTGTCATCTAACTAAAGCCCAATAAGGATCCTTGGATATAATTTCATATGTCAAAATCCTAAAGTTATTTCCTTTCAATTTGAGGTCTTATAAATTAATGAAACTAGTTATCTGCCCCCATGCATCCAACATAAGCATAGAACAATTTCTATGTACATTTATATCTTTTTCACAAAAGGGAGACAGGAGTGGCACATAGGAGTCATATTTCCTGGAAGCTCTGAGATCCAGCTGGGAAAATGTTGAAAGTTTTTTTTATTATAAATCAGTCCTACTCCTGTTCAGGAGTTTCTCCATAGCCCTTGGATGTGCCTTCTAGGCTCTTGTTTACACTGAGCCGTTCTTCCTTTTCTATGAGACTTACTATGTATTTACAGGTAAGCAGTCTTATCAGCCTATTTCCTACTCGTAGAGTTTGGGAGTCCAAAGGCCTTTCATTTTTTCCTCTTTCTGTCCCTTTTGCTCCAAGCTGACACTGTTTCTACTGATATAATCCTCTTAAAAACTTCTTGGATCCCCTGTGAACCTTCCTGGAGTTCACTCCATTAGACAAAAGCTACAATCGCAAATCCCTTTGGAATAAGCCTTTCTCTACTGTGGGTCCCTGTACAATCCTGGGTAATGCTGAGGGACAGCTCCCTTAATTTTCCTAGAAGCCCCAATCTCTCTGGAGGGTCTTCTGCCTGAATTAAAGGTACATGGAGACACCATCTTCATTCTTTCTGAAACCTTATCAGAATATTTTTCAGTTACCATATTTGTTGTATCTCTGGCTTTCCTGGAAGTGCCCTGGATTGTTTAATTTTTAAAATTAAGAAATCATTTTATTAATTTTAACATCCTTTGTTATCTTCAGAGGCTTAAACATTTCAAAACAATCAAATCCCAACTTTTTCATGTATAACAGTCTTTGCTTTTGTTTTCTTTCTCATTTACTATAAGCAACAGGGAGAAAAACATTTTGTCCAGGAATCTCCCTAACTGGGTCATTCAGTTCAACAAACATATTTTCTACTTTCCACATTACTGTAGACAAAAGTTTTGCTAAAATTTTAGCTACCACATAACTGGGGTCTTCCTTCCTGTTTTCCAGTATTAACCTCACATCCCTTTATGCCATCACAAGAAGCCTTCTCAAAGTCCATCATGTTTGGCAGACAGTTTCCTCACTAATAATCTTAATATCATTCCAGCTTCTACCCACTGCCTGGTTCCAGAGCCACTCCCAGTATTTTAGATATTTGTTACAGCACTCCCACATCCAAATACCAAAATCAGCATTAGTTTTCCAGTCTGTATAAAAAATTACTCCAAAACTTGGTGATTTAAAACATTAAAATTAAATATCTAACACAGTTTCTGAAGATCAGGACACTAGGAGAAGGCTACCTGGGTGTCTCTAGTTTAGGAACACTTGTGATGTTGCAGTCAAGTGTATGCTGGAGTTGCAGTCATCTGGAAGCTTGACTGGGGCAGAAGGATCCACTTCCAAGTCACTCATATGGCTGTTGGCAGGAGACCTCAGTTCCTTGTGACATGGACCTCTCCGTATGACTTCTCAAAAAATTGCAGCTGGCTTTCCCCCAGAGTGAATGATTTGAGAAAGAGAGAAAGAATAAGCAAGCAGGAAGCTTTAGTGTCTTTTATGACCTATGGTCTCTGGAGTCAGAGGTTGTCATTTCTTTATTTCTGCTTTATTCTATTGGACATACTACCAAACCTGATATATCGTTGGAGGCAGATAAACAAGGTTCTGAGTATCAGGAGGGAGGATCCTTGAGGTTCATCTTAGAGGCTGGCTGCTACATAGTCATAGACTGCTTTCAATACCTGCATGTGTGAAGGCAGCCCACTTATGTGTAATGTATAGAGCACGGATAAGCAATTAACCACTTTCATTCTGTTTAATTTCTGTGCAATTTGGGGAGAAGGGTGGAAGCTGTGAGTCTAATCCAGCAAAGCGTAGTGGAAAGTATGTCTTGCTGCTATACTTTTAAGACAGAGCTTTTAAGCAGGTGAATTGTCCTCTAGTTCTTCCTTCTAAAAATAATGTTACCCTACAGGCTAAAGTGCATACTCAATCGATCCTCATTTATTCTTGAGTAAGGAGAAAGCATAGAGGACAGGAACTAACATTTGGTAAACCCTTGGTAGGTAGGGACATCATACCTTATCTATATCATGGTCAATCTCATTTGATCATTACAACAACCCAGTAAGGTAATGTTACTTCTTACCTTCATTTTACACTTGAAGATGCAATTCTGGGGGCAGGTACCAGAGCAAAGAAAGCTGCCCAAAGTGGAAAAAACTACATTCAGAGCTAAAAAAAAACCTCTACAAAGGGTTTCCTCAGAATCTTCAGCTGAGTATAAAGCTGTGCATGAGTATGAGGAATTATTCAGGGCCAGGGAAAGGGCTGCCATACAGGAGCAGGTGGAAGAATCTGTGGTGATCACAAATGGCCAGAAATAGTTTGTCTTCCTACTAGCCAGAACGGAAAACATTATACTTTAGGAGGCATCGGGTAGAGGACTCAGGAGGGTATTAACTGAATAGTATGGAAAAAGTGGGCCTTGCTGTAGACCAGCTTCACAAAGCTAAAAGGCAAGCCTCAAAGGTTGAAACTGACCCTAAGAAAATTAACTGCACCACATAATAAAAGTTAGGAATATTTAAAGAATCTATTTTTTAGTATTCAAAGAGATTAAATCCACTATGTCTGCCATCTAATAAAAAATATGAAAGCAGCAGGAAAATATGACCACTAATATGAAGAAAAATTGATTGATAGAAATGAAAAAGGCACAGATAATAGCATAAGTAAACAAGGATATAACAAAGAGTACATCTCATATGTTCAAGAAAGTAGGCAAAACCATGACCATGTTAAGGAGAGATACAGAAAGCAGAAATATGCAAAACTGAATTTCTAGAGACCAAAACTATACTGTCTGAGATGAAAACTATATTAGATTGGGTTAAAAGAAGAGTATACACTCTGGGGGAAAATATTAGTGACTTGATGCATAGAAAAGAAACAATCAATCAAAAATGAAACCGAGAGGCGAAGTGGAGTGCTCTGGTGTTATCACTTTACATACTTACATGACTCAAATAGTTCAAGAAAGCTAAAGATGCATAATATCAACCCTAAAAGAACAACTGAATATACAAATAAATAGGTAAAACGAATATGTTAGCAAAGAAGATAAAGTGAAATTATGACAAAAATATTCATTTAATCTGAAAAGAGGAAGAAACTGAGGGAAATAGTAATAAACAAAAAGAGGACCAATTGAAACAAATAACAAGATGGGAGATTTAAACCAAACCATATCAACAATCATGTTGAATGTAAATGATGTAAACAAGCAATCAAAAGTATAAAAGGCATATTAAATTTTATAAAGAGGCCCAGTTCTATGCTGACTAAAAGAAAATACACTTTAATTGTAAGGACACAAATCAGATGAAAGGATGGAAAAAGATATGTTAACACTATCAAAAGGAAGGTAGAATGGCAAACTAAATCAGAAAAAGTATATTTCAGAGTAAAGATTATAACCGTGAATAAAAGGATCATTTTATAATAATAAAGGAGTTAATTTACCACGAAGATATAACAGTTTTAAATGCTTCTGCACTGAATAATAGAACTTCAAAACACTTGAAGCATAAAGTAAGAGAGAAACAAGTAAAGAGAGAAACAAGTCCACAAATGTCTCTCAATATTTTATAGAACAAGGAGACAGGAAATCAGTAGAGATATGGGAGACTTTCACTTCATTATCAACTAACATGACCTATTTGACATTTATATCACATTCCACCCAACAGCATCAGTATACACATATTTTATAAATGCACATGAAACATTACTAAGATAGACCATATTCTGGTCTATAAAATAAGTCTTATAAATACGTGTTTTGACTATGATAAAAATTTCAGTAAAAATGAGCAATGGAAAGATATCTAGAAAATCACCAAATATTTGCAAACTAAATACCACACTTAAAAATGATCATGGTTCAAAGACATCAAAATAGAAATTAGAAAGCATTTTAAACTGAATGGAAGTGAAAACATGATATATTAAAATTTGTGGATGCAGCTAAAGCAGTAATTGGGGTAAAATTAGAGCATAAAAGCCTCTATTAGATAAGAAGGAAGGTCTCAGACAATGACTTCAACTTTCACCTTAAGACATTTGGAAAGGTTGAGCAAATTAAATCCATGATAATCAGAGGCAAGGAAATAATAAATAAATGGTTGTTCCGCTTACATTTCTATCAGCAGCGCCTTAGAGTTGTGGTTGTTCACCCACACTTCGCATGGCTCATCTTTAAAGTTGTAAGCATTTGAGCAGCTGTGTAGTGTTGACTCATTTTGGTCTTAATTTGCATTTTCCTGATGATTGATATTAAGTGTCTTTTTATGCATTTATTTTCCATCTGTACATCTTTTATGGAGTGTCTGTTCAAATCTTTTGCCTATTTTAAAATTGGCTTGTTTATTATTAATTGAAGTGTTCTTTTTATATTCTAGATGTAAATTTCCTTGTCAAATGCATGTTTTGCAAATATTTTCTCCCAGCCCATGGTTTATTTTTTTTTCCTTTTGTTAATGAGTCTTCTAAATAGTTAAACTTCTAAATTTTGATAAAGTCGAATTTATTCTTTCATATCTCATGTTTCCTTTTGTCCTATTAAAATATCTTTACTGAATCCAAGATCTTCTATGTCTTCTTCTAGCTATTAGTTTTTAGCTCTTAAATTTTAGGTCTATAATCCATTTTGACTTAATTATTGCAAGTGGTATGAAGAAAGTATCTTTATTATGTGTTGCAAACATTTTCTCCCATTTTGTTTTATAAACAGACTTTGAACTTTGTTTATGATGTATTTTTTGGTCGTGAACAATTTTTTTTAATTGTGTGCAGTCAAATTTATCTACATTTTTGTATTCGGATTTGATTCATAGTTATAATGCATTTCTCTGCACCTAGGTTAAAGAGGAATGCATTTTAAATTTTAAATTAAGGGTGAATAACATTTAAAAAGGATTTATTCTTCTAATACTTGCTTTCTTTGATGTTTGCCACTATACTGCTAATTCATTTAGATATTTTTGTGAATAGGGTGAAGGATTGATTGAAGTTTATAATTTTTTTCAAATGGTTAACCAATTGTTCTAGCACCATTTATTTAAAAACCCATTTGGGGAATTCCCTGGTGGCTCAGTGGCTAAGAATCTGCCTGCCAATGCCGGGGACACGAGTTCAAACCCTGGTCCAGGAAGATCCCACATGCCCTGGAGCAACTAAACCTGTATGCCACAACTACTGAGCCTGTGCTCTAGAGCCCGTGAGCCACAACTACTGAGTCTGCGTGCCTACAGCCCGTGCTCTGCAGCAAGAGAAGCCACCACAATAAGAAGCCAGCCAGCATGGGCTTTCCTGGTGGCACAGTGGTTGAGAGTCCGCCTGCCGATGCAGGGGACGCGGGTTCATGCCCCGTTCTGGGAAGATCCCACATGCCGCCGAGCAGCTGGGCCCGTGAGCCAAGGCCTCTGAGCCTGCGTGTCCGGAGCCTGTGCTCCACAACGGGAGAGGCCACAACAGTGAGAGGCCTGTGTACCGCAAAAAAAAAAAAAAAAAAATTTTTTGGAGGGCTGGGGAGCAGGGGGCATGGGATATGAAACAACCAACCAAATAAATAAATGTACATGTGTATGCTAACTGGAAATAGGAAAATATTTCTTTTTTAACAATAATCACTGAGAGGAGTGGAATGGTAGCAGATTAAGGAAAGAAATCTTCCAAAAGAAAATTAAACGGACCATGAAAGGTAAAATTAAGCAAATTGATTATTCTGACATGACAAAGTCAACACACCTAAAGGCCAACGTCACTGTATAAAAAAACTTTCTCATAAGACAAAATTGTTCTAGGTTTTGAATCCACTGGAAAAGAATTAGTCAAATTGTTAAATAAGTGTATTAATCTTCTTGTCTGTGCTCCCCGCATGGCAGAGGACAGATTTTCAAATTGTTGCATACAGATTGAAGATTAGTAAAAGCACATGAAGCCAAATGAGTGATTATGCAGACTTGCTTCTTTAGGACTAGACATGTCACTTGATAATTAAAGTGTCAATGGAATCAAGATTTCTAAGTCTTTTGTGGTGAAATTATTATCTGAGAGTTGTTGATTTTCCATGTAAATGGTGTCTTAAAATGACACGTGCAATTGCCACATATAGCCACGTTCATGTTTACACACACCCAGTATTCTAAAGGACTTCAGGATCAAACCTTTAAAACAGAGAGGATGAAAGCTTATCCACTTAATATTACTTCTATCCCATCTTCCAAATTGATGTCTTTAGGCTTCATATTTTTGTGAGCTATCATGTTTTAGTCGTTTGATGGATAGCTTCACTTGTGTACAAAGCAAAACCATCAAATTTCACTAAGGAAACTTCCAGTTTCTGGTCTGGCATGTAAGGAGCTTAGAAATTGTCATTTCATCCTAACAACATACAAAAAGCTGAACAAACTGAAAAACCAACAACTCCTTTTACCTCCATCAGAAAAGTGAGGTCCCAGGGAAAACTGTTGTCCCCAAACCTGGAGAGACAGACAGGTAGATACAGAGAATCACAACTTACCAGAGCAGAAACGCATGAGCAGAAACCTCTGAGGGAACAAGCACTGGGATAGGAAAAACTAAACTGTAATTGATGAATTACTGGAGTCTCAGTGCGGGTAAGTTTGAGTAGAAAACTCCAGGGGTCCCAGTCATGGAGAAGGGAGGGCCCTACACTTTTATAAGTTTTAACTCAGAAGCTCAACCAGGTTTTCACAGTAAATATGGGAGAAAAATTCCCTCCCGCTTTCTGGAGAGTAAGGGGAAAAGTTACCGTTTTGAAAGATGAAAGAGCACTCGGTTTTTAAGACATTCTGCCTCAGGAGAACCTATTTAACCAGAGGCTAATGTGCTGGGGGTTTTATTAGAGCCTAACTGACCTGGGAAAAGGGAAATACCCGGCTCCACCCAGCCCTAGCTTCCAAAGGAAGGAAGGGAAATACCTACCTCCATATCCTTCTCGCCTTCCACATGCGAGACAGGAAATACCCACCTCCAGCCCATTCGAGCCATCCTTTCCCACCTGAGGTCAGGGGGAACTGAGAAGCACTTGTGAAGTACACAGCCCAGAGGCACAGACTCATTAAAAGATCAAGACCTAATCATAGGACCCTAGAATGTTTCCCACCCCCTGTTACCTCACTACCGCATTACTAAAAGCCTATTTATAGGAGTTCCTTAACCCAATACATTGTGACCAGGTACCAAGAAAAAATTACAAAACATAAAAAAGGGCAAAAAATGTTTACAGTTTTGAGACAGAGCAAGCAACGCAACCAGACTCTGATACAGCTGGCATGTTAGAATTATCAGACCGTGAATTTAAAACAACTATGATTAATATGTTAAGAACTCTAATTGATAAAGGAGACAGTGAGCGAGAATAGATGGGGTAATGTAAGCTGAGAGATGGAAATTCTAAGAAATAATAAAAGAGACATGCTAGAGATTTTTTAAAAAGCTGAAGAATATCTTTAATGGGCTTATTGATAGAGTAGACTCCTGAGGAAAGAATCTCTGAGTTTGAGAACATCTAAATAAAAATTGCCAAAATTGAAAAGTAAAGAGAAAAAAAGACTGAAAAAAAAAAAACCCAACCCAGAATATCCAAAAACTGTGGGACAATTATAAAAGTTGCAACATACTTTTAGTGGGAATACCAGAAGGAGAAGAAAACGAAAAAGGAACATTAAAAATACCTGAAGCAATAATGACTGAGAATTTCACCAATTTAATGTCGGACATCAAATCACAGATCCAGGAATTCAGAGAACAACATCAAACAGGATAAAACCCCAAAACTTTCACCTAGGCATATCATATTTAAATTGGAGAAAATCACACATAAAGAAAAAATCCTGAAAGAAGCCAGAGGAAAAAGACAATTACATCCAACTTCTCCTCAGAAACCAGGCACGTGAGAAGAGAGTAGAGTGAATAAAGTGTTGAGAGACAAAAACTCTTTACTCTGGAAAATGATCCTTCAAAAATGAGTGAAAAAGAAAGACTCTTGTGTATTTCGGCATTATGTATAAGGCAGAGAATGGTGAGAGACAATGTTAATGAGGTAGATAAAATCCAGATTAAAGGCTGTTAGGTGAGTCAGGTGAAAACTTTACTTAATCCTGTAGTCAACAGTAATAGCCAGTACTTATCGAATGTTTACCATTTTCTAAACACTGTGGTATTTTTTACATACTTGATCTTACTTAAATCCTCACAACAACCCATGTAAGAAAACTGGGACACAGAGAAATTAATTTCTTAACTACAATGCTATACTGCAATGGGGAGTCATTGAAAGATTTTAAGCAAGAAAATAATGTTACTGTGTATATATTGCTTGTCTTCTATTATTAACTCCTTAATGGGTTCAAGGGATATTAAAGCTGAAATGGACCTTAGAGACCACCTAGCTCAATTATTTTAATTTACACAATAATGAACTGAAGCCCAGAGAGGACCATTAACATGATCAGACCATACAGATTTGGTGGTAGAGTATGATTAGAATCTTGGACTCCAGACTTAGCCCACATGTTCATGCTGCATTCCTTTCATTAACAGTCTCTTCATCAATTCAAGCCAGTAGCAATGATTGTAACCCTAACCCTAATGACATCACCTTCCGCCCTTCTTTTTCCACATTTATCATATCTGACATGTAGTGTGAGACAGAAAAGAAGCAGACATTGGTTTTACATTATGTGGAATTAGAATAGTTGGCATTCTTTAACGCTCACTTAGCCGTTTCAAACAAAATCACTTTCATCCTATTAGACCTTATAGACTAAGCTCTTGAAAATCACCTCACTAAATTTCACTCTTCCAACAAGCCCCCTTGCAAATTGTTGAGAAGTCGTCTCTGAGGTGATATTGGGAAAAGATTGAGGGCTTATGTGTCCCGATCTACTACTTATAGGTCAAGTGATCTTGGACTAATTACTTAAATATTTTGGTGTATTAGTGACATATTAATACCAACCTTGCCTAATTGTCATGAGGATTAATCTTCTATCATGATAAATAGGCATATTTTTGATGTTCAACAAATGCTTTAGAGGAAACTAAGTTTTAATTTTTTTGTTGTTCATTAACCTGTTGAAAGAGAAGTGATAATATATGTAGATACTGAGAAAGTTTAAGGCCTTGGTTTTTTATAATAATTAGCATATAGCTGGGTGAATGGTGATGTAAAATTTTTTAAAATTATTTTTAAGTGAGAGAATTTACCATTTTAAAGATTGATTTCCTTCCAAAGGCTATTATTTATGCAGCATATAACTTTAGAGTAATTAAGATAAAATTATTCAAAATGTGGAAATAACACAAAAAGGTTATTTCATATTTTTAAATGTCATACTCAGGCACTAACAGACCCATCCAAGAATTCAAAGAGTATTTGAGAAATAAAGACATATAGTCAGTAAGGAAAAGAATGCAAAAATAAGTTTGCTAAACTAGACACAAAACCCAGGATTATCTTATTTCCTAGGTGAATGTATATTTGACTTACTATTACTATTGATTAGGGCCCTATTCATAGATTCTGTAAAATACAGTTGTAAGCTTTTTAAACTATCAGAAATTTCCTAAATTGAAAATATTTTTTGTTCATAAAAGATAAAATAATTGTTGTCCAGTAGAAAAGATAACCCCAAAGGTTATAGTACTATTGACATGTGGGATATTAGCCAGTTTTATATCTAACTTAGCAAATGTATTTACACATTCCTCTTCTAGCTGAATAAATAAATATGTTCTACAAATGTTCTTTGGTGTTTTGGGGGAAGATATTTTAAGAATAAATGTCAGTTCAATGAATTTTCAAAAATTGAACTCACCCAGTGTAGCCAGCACACCAATCAGGATGCAGACCATGGCAAATATCCTAGAAGCCCCTCCAATCACAGCTTAGACACAAAAGAATAACCACTACCTGACTTCTAGTCATGTAGATTAGTTTTGCATTATATATAATATATATATATAGATATACATATACGTTTATATATACATACACATACATATGTACATAATGAATGTGTGTATATATATAAAGTACAAATAATATGTAATGTAAAACTTGTCTATATCATATGTATTATATATTATTATTATATATATATAGTCTTAGAGGATGTGCTCTTTCGTATCTGACTGCTTTAATTCAACATTAAATTTGTGAGATTCACCCAAGTTATGTATATAACCATAGTTTGTTTATTATTGTATGAATCCTTTTTATTGATGTATAACTGACATATAACATTATATTAGTTTAATATGTACAACATAATGATTCAATATTTGTATATATTGTGAAATGATCACCACAATAATGTATCCATCAGTGTACATAGTTACAATTTTTTTCTTGTGATAAGAACTTTTAAGAACTTTTCTCTTAGAAACATTCAAATATGCAATACAGTATTATTAACTATAGTCAGTCACCATGCCGTAGGTTATATTGCTATGACTTAGATTTTTTATAACTGGGAGTTTGTACATTTTGATCCCCTTCACCCATTTTGCTCACCCTGCACCCCTTGCCTCTGGCAACAACCAGTCTGTTCTCTGTATCTATGAGATTTAAAGAACAAACGTTCTTTGAACCGGCTTTACCACCCTGCTAGCTCCCTCAAAGAATTAAAGTTTTGAAATGTGTTTGATATATATTTGTACAAGAATCACCATTTGTTAACATTTAAAAAATTTTATTTTGACAGAGTGGACCTTTTTGATGTCATTGTTGTTCTAGGAATAATCTCTTGAATGCTTTCCTCCAGCTAAGGTCACAAAAGGAAAGGGGCCCTTTCAAAAATCACTCTAGCAAAAAAAGTGGACTAAACCATTATTGGTAAGTTGTGGTGGTTAACTGTTAACATCTATCTATTTCATATCACTGGCAAGTGGGTCAAAAAATATCTACATAGAGGCAAGGAGCCTCAGAGAGAAAAACATAAGCTAGAGCCTATATTCAATCCCTCTCCTTCTTTGGATCAATTTTATTAAAATCTCTCTAGTCCCATGGCTTGAAATCAACCAGGTGAGGAATGCTGGCAGAAAGGAAATCAAGGTCATCCAAGGGCTACTCACTTGGAATTGTCCAGGCAAGTGAATCAGGCTCACTTCCAAAACTGGATGTTGTTGGAGAAAAGGAGTGTCACAAAGAAAAAAAAAATGTGTGGATAAGGCTGAAAACCTTCTACTCCCCAATTACTGACACCCCAATTACTTTGGTCCAGAGGGAGTACTCTGGGAATAGTCACACAGCATATAAGGCCAAATAAAAAACAGTAATTCTGGAGACCCAAAGGCAGAGTGCTTCTGGCTACTCTCCAACTAAGAGTCACTACAGACTGTGCAGGGATCTACATCCACATGGGTTGTTCAAGGACAGTCAGTTTGACAGCCCAAACTGTCCATATGGCCATGACTGCCAAGCATAATACTTTGTAGAAACATTTTCTTTCCCATCTTATAGCTTTAGAAACTCCTGTCTGACCAGTGGAGGAGTCACTGTAGTAGTGGGTGATGAGAACATCCTTACTATCCGGGGTCTCCTTACAACAGTGACATTGTGTGCCAGTGAAAGAACAAATGTCAACAGGGAAAAAAGGCCACCTACTAGACTGATCAAAATCATTGAGTTTCTTGTTCTCAGTATTCTCCAGCAGGCTGGCCCCTGGCACTGAATAAACTGTGGGATTCTTAAACTATGCAACTTAAGGGAGGAATCTAAGCTAAAAGAAATAGTATGTTTTTCTACTAACATGGGAAAGGTAGAGAGAAAAGTGAATTACTAAAAAGATGTGAAGTTTATATATCTGTAACTAAAGTTTAAATGTGGACCTATTCTAGTTGTTATGGGTTGAATTGTGTCCCTCCAATAGTCATATGTTGAAGCCTTAACCCCCAATACCTCAGTGCCATTTTTGGAGATAGGATCTTTACAGAGGTAATCGAGTTAGAATTAGATCGTTTGGTTGAAACTTTATCCAATATAACTGGTGTTATAAAAAGGAAAAATTGGGACACAAACATGAATACAGAGAGAATTCCATGTGAATATGAAGATGGCCATCGACAAGCCAAGGCATCTAATACTTTTCCTTCTTCTCTGGTTATAGACCAAGACTCTACTGCAAGCACAAAGCTGGACCTGTGCCCAAGGCTTAGCAATCATATTATCCCCTGAACCTAGTCAGTATGATTCATCTGGTCATGAAAGTGTTCAAAGATAAATGTCTCTGTTGCCTTCCAAGAAATCCCTCTTCCACCTATTTTATTAATTTATTTAGAACTGTGTTTCTGTTACTTGCAACTAAAATTTCAAAGTTATCATCAATACATTCTTAAAAAAATTTTCCCTTCAAATTAATACTTCTAATGGTTAAATGTAGATTATAAATCTTAGATTTTAGAGGTGGATCATTTGGCCTTACAGAATTGGAAACTTGGATGATTTATCCATGATCACACAGTTAGGAGTAGAATTAGAATTAGAATCTAGGACTTGTAATTGATAAAATAACTAATTAATGAGCTTTTGGAGCTGAAAGGAACAATAAAACTCACCCATTCTAATTCCCAATATAACACTTAAATGCTTTTGATAAAATCTCTAACAAATACCAAATTAATGTGCCGTGTTTATTATAATGTTGTTTTTCATAGTGATTGGGAATAATAAATCATATTTAATTCTAAGTGTACTAAATAAGGGAAATAGTAATGCTATTTGATGCCAAATATGTGGTATGTTTGTAAAGTAATGGATCTGATTTCTCATGGGGCTTAGAAATAGATTTTATGACATTCAGAATCTTCAAAGATGTGCCATCTTCTCGATTAGATGGCTAATTTCTTCCTCATGAAGAAACAATATCAATAATGGTAATGGTAATAATAATACTTATATAAAAATAATTTCCTAAGAGAGTTTAGAAATAGTGACATATAATACCCCATATATCTACTTTGAGATATACAAAGTTGTTTTTTTTGGTCTGAGAAAATTTTTTAAAATGTTAAGAACCCTGCTTCTTGCATTAAATAGAACAATGTGGGTGGCATAAAAATAATCACTGAAGAACAATGATTTCTTTAGTTCAAATCTAGAATATCTGTTCCCATGTAGTAGAGAAAAAATAATATCTAGGGCTGAAGTCTCACACCAGGCAGAATGCTTTTCAGTGATCACAGACTAAAGTTAGCACTCTGGAATTGTGTCAACTAGCAAGTCCTTTATTGCATCCCTAGCACTGTGGGAGAAACAGCTATGGATCCCACTCTATTAGATGATTCTTATGAAGGCAGAATTCAAACAAATTATGTGTGAGACAGAGAAGGCAATTCTTTGTGGAGTAATTTATAAATCATGTTATCTTGGCTCCTCTGCTTCTACCACTTTCCTTCCAGCCTTTATAAGATAGATCTCTTTAAAAGACTCCATGGTTAAAAGAGCTAATATTTATTTATTATACACTTATTATGTACCAAGTATTGTTCTAAGCACTTTACAATGTATATTTGTGGCAGAGACTATTGATTCTCCCTAATATCCATTTTTTTCTTCCTGTAAGGTGATAGAACACTTGATAGTTGGGTAGATACATGGTAACCCAGAATGAGGACTTTAAGTTTTAATTAATAGGGTGTTCATTGAAAGCATGGTATAATTTTCATGTTTGCCTTTAAAGGGAAGGGGTCTCTTTATTGGCTGAAACGCTGATCTCTTTATGAACTGTCTGGAAATAAATATCATAGAATGGTGGAACAAAAGATGAAAGGATCCTGTGTCTGTGACCATTTCAGGATGAAAAGTCATCATATTAGCCTGGAATTTCAAGTGAGGAAGAGATAAATTTCTGTCATAAGATTTCAAAATGTTGGTTTTCTCTCATATTTAGCTTTATATATATCCTATGAACCAGTATAATCCAGCATGGTCTATGGAGTTATAGATCTTCTCTACAGAAAAGTACATATCCATATGAATTTTGCTCAAATTTTAGGTATCCCTGGATGAGCTGAAGTCTGTCCATCTGCACTTGGATCTCAGGCTATGAATTATTGGTATAATGGATGGCTTTCCCATTAACAAATATTTCCTTAAAAAAAACTAATCCTGACTACCCTTATCTTTCAAGGCTTGATAGTTGATACTGCAAGAAATTGGTCATTAAAACTTACACTGTTTTTGAATAAATAAGTCAAATTTCTTGGTTAGTGATAGTGCCAAAAAATAGTTTGTGGAGGGCCTTAGCACTCACACCTAAATAATCTAATCTCCAAGAACATCCAAATCACACCAAATACTAATTTATATAGACAATGGACATTTTCTCAACTTTATGTAAAAACTGAAAAAAGCCATTTTTAGAAAGCATACTTTCCTTTTTTTGTATATTTGTATTATATAATCTAAATAAAAACTGTGTGCATTCTATGCACATGCAGATTTAAGACCACCTTTGTCCATTCTTCCATTGTATTGCTGCTCCAAAGAGCAAGCTGTATGGGAATTCTGAGCTGCTTCTAGGAATGACCTGGTAAAATTTATCAAAGCAAAGACAAGTTGGCAGGGGTAATATGAGTGCTTGGCATCACAGCTAAACACATGGGAGTCTGAATTCTATTTCTCTTCCTTTTCTTTCTGTTTTCTTAATGCAGAATATAGAGAAAGTAACAGTTCTCTGAGGGCAGTGGGGCAGAAAAATGAATTAAAACCTTCCCCGTGATTAGGTCAGACAACCCAGGCTGGGTGGACAGAGCCTGTGGCCAAGTCAGAGAATATCTGACTGCTTCAAAGACAAGCGGCTCTAGTCCTTTGATGTTCAGCAAGGACTTCCAGCTCTGAAATTCTATAATTCTTTCATAAAACCAAAGATTAAAGTCAAACCAATCAAAAAGACTCCAACTGAAGACTCAGAGTGAGAAGATAAATAAATAGTGAAAATTGATGAGAATGACATAAACTTTTAAAATATTCAGCACTATTCCTGAAAAAACTAATGTGCTCTTATGATGAAGGTTGATTTATTAAGGTATACTATATGATTACATATGTTTCATAATAAATTATCATGTAATAAGATAAGAAATATAGTATACTACATTATCTGTATATAATACCTGAAAAGAAAAATGTAATATATATGTACATACACACACACACACACACACACACGCACACTCTCTCTCTCTCTATCAATTAGGTTTGAGTTGAGAGCTATGCAAAAAGACCTTAAATAGGGTATGACTTATAGTGTAAACCATTTCCCAAACTATAATCTGATATATTAATTATATATATATATATATGGAGAGAGAGAGAGAGAGAGAGAGAGAGAGAGAGTCTCCAGCAAGTTAGAGATACTGCTGTCTCTCTTGTTAGTAATTACTAACAATTCAAACCCTAAGCATGATCTATTTAAGGTCTTTGTACGTATTCTCAACTCAAGCCTAATTGAGTAAATGTGCATGTGTGTGTTTGTATTTACATATGTGTATGTATGTATATTATAATTTCTTTTCAGGTATTATATATTACATAATTACATATTTTTAATATAATTTTATATATATAAAGTTTTAATAGAATTAAGTGTACAACAAAAATTTTTTAAATGTCACAGCATGGCTATACAAAATTGACCAATTAGTCAAGGCTAGAAAATTAGAACAAAAGAAGACCAAAGCAAGACAAACACACGAATTTGGAGAGAACTGTCAGATGAAGATATTCTGAAAAAAGGACATTTGAACAGAGAACAGAATGAAGACAAGAGTAAGCCAAGTAATATCTAGGACACAAGCACTTCAGACAGAGGGAACAAAAGCCTGTCTTCAGCCCTCCTCTTATCCAAGTTGCAAATAATAGAAACAATAAACACAGAGGCAGTCTAAATGGAGATCAAAGAATAAATTTACTAACAGAGAAGTTAATGCTCAGTTATCCTCAAATGCAGGATTTCTGGAATACTGGATCAGAGTGTATGGGTTTAAATTGGTATTATAGTGGGCCAGCTTACTCCCTCCTTGAATCTAAACCTTGGGGCACAGTGATGTGGATCAGGTATCTGTAGCACAAGCTTTATCCACTTTGTCAGGTATCTGCTCTTGTACCAAATTTAGTGCAAAATGGAGAGTTCAAGAATGTCTGGCCAAATTCTAAGGGAGAGATAGTAAAGTCAGGAGATGGCTCTGTCCTTGTCTGATGGTATGTTTATCGCGTGGAAAAAATGCATATTTGAGAAGAAAAGAGAATATGAGTACCCACTGTGCTTGAGAACAAATATAATCCAAGTAAGAGACCATCTCTTACATGAGCAGTGAGTTTGGATACAGAACACCAACTTGTAGAGGAGAATACAGCTTATTGAATGAATGACAAATTTTCACCAGTCCAATTACTTGTTCTTATTGATACAGGTAAGAATGAGTGAGAAGGAAAAGTGGGGTTATAAGACAGAAGTTTCCCAACAGCACTTCTCCAGAGGGGCTGAAGTGAGAATATCAGAAAAAAGGGTTTCCTTTTACATTCTTCAGATTTTGTTCTTTCTTCCTAATAGTCAATAGCGACATCTATGGTCAACCAGGGGTATTCGTAAGCCCATTAAGGAAAAAGACCAGCAACAAATCATGCTTGGTCTGCGCTCACCTTCATCATGTTGTTCCCAAGTCTCTACTCTCGTAGATCGAGTTGCCTGTAGTTCAGTGTTTATATTCAGATGAATCTAAAATGGGTGAGAAAAGGATATTAATTACATTTTATTCCAATTTAATTTTCAATCTTAAAATTTTCCTTGTCATGTAGTCAAGTGGGTCTCATAGGCCATGTAGGACAGTGACTGCTGTGAGGCAGCATAAAATTATTTGAAATAACAGTTTTTACAACATAAAAAATTCATGTTTAAACATTATTAATTCTCTCCTCTCAGTAAGAAAGTTTAAGTCCAAAATATGAAATTGCCCACTCTTTCTGGCTTAAAAAAATTCAAATCAGAGCTTTTCAACAACTTAATATCTTAATATATTCAGTTTCAACTCAAAGAATTTCTCTCAAATAATATCTGGGCTTCTCAGCAGAGCTATAAATCCTTCAGCATCTTCAGAGTTATATTAATCCTACTCTAAGACTTGTAAGTTCCACTTTTATAAAGAGTCTAAAAAGTCAGTAGGACTCAAAGAATATCCATAATCAGCTCTACAACTAGACATGCATTTTCTCTCTAAAAAATTGCAAAAGCAATATAGTACTTTAAAAAAATGTATGCTGAGCAAAATTTTGCTTCTAGCTACTAGGGGTAGGAACAGTTCAGACTGTCATTACAAAAAAAATAACAAGGATATATAGGTGATATATGGGAAGATGGGAATTAAAAAGGAAAACCATATGCAGAATCTCAAACGCTCTTGTATTCCTTCAAAACAAAAATTTGCAATAGTGTCATATTTAGACACCAGATCTTACTGAGTCTGCCCCATGGTGTCTTCCTCCATCAAGCCCAAATGTCTTCCAGCATCAATATCTTAGTTTTCCTAGTCTCATCCAAGGCAGGTCTTATTTAAATGGAACATGGTTTCCTTTACAATAGTTGCCTTCTGAAGACCCAAGCTTTCTTATTTATTCTGCATTTCCAAAGAATCAGAATCAATATAACCAAAATAGGGCTACTGCCATCCTCTTTCCCAGCACTCCCTGTGACCATCAATATACCAACGTGCTGGAGACCAAGTTGGGAGGGTTCTCTACAAGTTCTATCAGGAAACTTGAAACAATAATCATGGAAATAAAAGCAAAGTAAAAAGCTTTTAATCAGCCAAGCAAAGTCCCCAATAGTCCCAAAGAAGAAGTTTCTCAAGGTAAAATTATACTGAAGATGGTGGCTTAGGTATAAGTCAAATAGAGTCCTTTTATAACCCACCAATATTTACAGCCTGGAACCTATGGGAGGAGTTGACTTCACCAGCTGCAAATAATTCAGGTCTTCCACACTTACCAGTTACTCACAGGGAAAGGAGGGAGGAAGACGTAGAGACAGAGAATACACAAACAGGCAAGGAAGAAGAGGAGGCAAAGAGAATCACATACACACACACACACACACACACACACACACACACACACACACACAGGTAGAAAGAGAAAGAGAGAGACAAAGAGAGGTTGAGATTACTACTTTTGGAAGGCAGTTTTAGGACGTTGACCCAAGATTCTTACCACATGGAGGAAACAGAGGAGGGTTCTTCCACTGATCTTCCTTCTCGTCTATGAAGAGATGAGAAAAATGAACAGTGTCTTTTCTAATATTTAGGCAAAGTCATCCTAAGTGCTAGTAGAACAGTGTTGCTCATTACATGCCAGAGTCTCACAAATTAGATTAACTACTCTTTCTCTTCTGAGTTGGGACAAGTAGAGCCATTCACAGTTGATGGAAGCTGCCTTCTCAGCATGAAGCTGGAGGACACCCAGTCTACAGAAGTACTCTCCTCTAAGAGCCCAGATGAGAATGTGGGGAAGGGAAAACAATATCTCCTACTGTTAAGGAACCGATGACCTAAACCACCCACCTCAGCCAGGCAGGATAATTACTATTTGGATGAGTTGTCTCACAACAGGAGGTCCCGATAAGGAACACAGTGCTACTGCCGAAAACTAACCCAGAGAATTCTGGAGGGGCCAAAAGGAAGGAGGAGACACCAGCCCATAATATGTCCTGCCAACCTCTCAGAAACCCTCACGCCAGAATCCATCTTGGCTGAGAGATGCACACACCGCTAGGAAGGACCCTGAGTCAGACCAAATATGGGCACTAGCAAGATGATTGGCCAGAGCCAACCTGGAAACTAACCCCATCACCATAAAACCTGACTTTGAGTCATGTAGCAGAGCAGTTCTCCTGGGTTCCCTTACCCTGCTGCTCTCTGCTCGAGTGCCCCTTCCCAATAAAGTCTTTTGCTTTGTCAGCACATGTGTCTCCTCAGACAATTCATTTCTGAGTGTTAGACAAGACTCCACTCTTGGGCCCTGGAAGGGGTTCCCCTTCCGACACCACTACCATACCCACCATTCATTATAATTCCAAGTGGATTGCTGCCATGAGTGGTATGAGTCTGAAGCCATGAGCAGAAAGAAGTGACTGATAGGTAGCAATGTTGGGGAATTTTTTGCAGAGGAGGTGACACTTGACATTTGTAAGATGTTTTGAAAGTTAAGTAGGAATTTTATTAGGAAGTCAAGTTGAAAAAGACATTCCAAGTCACAAGAGCAAGAACTTAGAGATATAGAGTATATGTCAGTTGACAAAGAGTAAAAATTCAGTCAGAAAAGGTTCATGTTACTGGAATTGACAGGGAAATGGAGAGAGTATGTGTGTGTGAGTGTATGAATGTGTGTGAAAAAGGCAAATTTTTCACATATTATTGTTCTCTTTTAAATGTTACACTAAGGATCTAGATTTTAATCTTTAGCAAAGGGAAACCAATAAAGTATTTTTTAGTAGAGGAATGACATAATCTGATTAGTGATTTAGGAAAAGAAATATCTCTGGTGGACATGAGGAAGTTGAGGATGGAAGGCTAAAGTTGATATGATCGCAACTCAATTGTGACCTGGCCCAGGTAATCCCACTTTCATCGTTGGTGCAACGCTCCCCACCAGCTATGAAGATTTGTGATCTTTTCATAGGGCAAAAACCCCTCTGAGAAGTTTGAGCCTCTATAGCTCTTGGAAATGCTCTGAAGGAGGGCTCAACAAATCTATATAGGGCACTAGCAGGGATCAATATTTTACATAGTGGGCAAACAAAGACAACAAGAACGATATAGACCAATGTTAACAAGACCAGAGATTTGCAGTGAGGATTATTCCCAACTGGTAAACTTAATCTCTCCTATTCTTTGTGCCTAATGACCAATTAACTATAAGATAGCTCTCAACCTGGGGTAATACCACCTCCCTGAGGGTGTTCAGTAATTTATCAGGATATTTTAAATTACCAAAATCACTAAGGAGTGATGCTGACTTTTAGTAGCCAAGGATCAGGGAGGCAAAACTTCCTGAAAAGTGTGGGACAGGCCTTTAATAACTGCCATTATAACTATACCACCCAAAATACCAGTAGTTCTCTGTGAGGAACACTGCTATATCAATATTTGCTAAAGTATGTTCTGTGGAACATTTTAGTCTGGGGAAACTCTATGAAAAACAAACCAACAATTCAAAAAACAAAATAATAGTAATCTGTGATAAGTGAGTTTGTTCAGTTCTGAATACCATACCAGTGCTTAGAGAGGCATTTCATACATCTGCATATTAAAAGCACTAAACAGTTCTGTTTAACTTTGTATAATTCAATACTCCTTAAATATATTTTTCTGTAACATCCCTTGGACTACTTTCAGAAATTGCTTCAGAAATACAGAATCACAGACCATGTTCCAGATTTTGCTATTCTAGCTCTGAGAGCTGTTAATACTGTTACAGGAACCAAGCAGGACCCTATGGGGCTCTCCTGGGTACAAATCCTATCCATGTCCCAATTTCTTGTTTGTAGGAAATAGGCTTCATTCAGCCTCCTAGACATTCCCTGAGTTCCAAAGGGCAGATTCCAATAGTCGCTAATCAAGGAAGTGAGGGAATGCAGACACAAAAGAGAAGTCAAGTGCAGCAATGGGGCAAGGTCCTGGTTCTTCCTGACAAAATATACATAGCAATATCTGAGTTCTTCTGCAGAACAAAGGGCCCCATGCAGGTGGAGGATGGTAAGTTCAGGCTGAGCACAAGATTCTTGGAGCACCGCCCTGTTACCTCACCACCAACCAATCAGAAGAAAGCCATACACCCTGCAGCCCTCACCCCAAATTTTGCTTATAAAAATCTCTCCTTAAAAACCATTGGGGAGTCTGAGTTTTTTTAGTACAAGTCACACATTCTCCTTGCTTGGCCCAGCAATAAACCTTTCTCTGCTCCAAACTCTGACATTTTGGGTTGTTTGGCCTCACTTGCATTGGGTAACATCACTACTGGTGAGAGAATCACACTTTAACTAGCAAGGGAGACTGATGAATTCTCAACCTTGCCTGTGATTAGAAAGAATCAACTGGGAATCTTAAAAAACTGTCTGTGTGTGTGTGTGTGTGTGTGTGTGTGTGTGTGTGTGTGTGT